>NC_090655.1:257496022-257796022 GCF_040937935.1 Hyperolius riggenbachi
ATGACGTCCGGTAGTTGACTTGTCTGTCACAACAGCAGAAGTAAGTATCATTAGGTTTGATACAGCAGGTAATGGCAGCAGTACAGGCCCTAGAGACCTGGGTTGAAGGATATAACGTCTGGTAGTTGACTTGTCTGTCACAACAGCAGAAGTATGTATCATTAGGTTTGACACAGCAGGTAATGGCAGCAGTACAGGCCCTAGAGACCTGGGTTGAAGGATATAACGTCCGGTAGTTGACTTGTCTGTCACAACAGCAGAAGTAAGTATCTTTAGGTTTGACACAGTAAGGTAATGGCAGCAGTAAAGGCCCTAGAGACCTTGGTTGAAGGATATAATGTCCGGTAGTTGACTTGTCACAACAGCAGAAGTAAGTATCATTAGGTTTGACACAGCAGGTAATGGCAGCAGTACAGGCCCTTGCCCTCTAGAGACCTGGGTTGAAGGATATAACGTCCGGTAGTTGACTTGTCACAACAGCAGAAGTAAGTATCATTAGGTTTGACACAGCAGGTAATGGCAGCAGTACAGGCCCTAGAGACCTGGGTTGAAGGATATAACGTCCGGTAGTTGACTTGTCTGTCACAACAGCAGAAGTAAGTATCATTAGGTTTGACACAGCAGGTAATGGCAGCAGTACAGGCCCTAGAGACCTGGGTTGAAGGATATAAGGTCCGGTAGTTGACTTTTCACAACAGCAGAAGTAAGTATCATTAGGTTTGACACAGCAGGTAATGGCAGCAGTACAGGCCCTTGCCCCCTAGAGACCTGGGTTGAAGGATAGAACGTCCGGTAGTTGACTTGTCACAACAGCAGAAGTAAGTATCATTAGGTTTGACACAGCAGGTAATGGCAGCAGTACAGGCCATAGAGACCTGGGTTGAAGGATATAACGTCCAGTAATTGACTTGTCACAACAGCAGATGTAAGTATCATTAGGTTTGACACAGCAGGTAATGGCAGCAGTACAGGCCCTAGAGACCTGGGTTGAAGGATATAACTTTCGGTAGTTGACTTGTCTGTCACAACAGCAGAAGTAAGTATCATTAGGTGTGACACAGCAGGTAATGGCAGCAGTACAGGCCCTTGCCCCCTAGAGACCTGGGTTGAAGGATATAAGGTCCGGTAGTTGACTTGTCTGTCACAACAGCAGAAGTAAGTATCATTAGGTTTGACACAGCAGGTAATGGCAGCAGTACAGGCCCTAGAGACCTGGGTTGAAGGATATAACGTCCGGTAGTTGACTTGTCACAACAGCAGAAGTAAGTATCATTAGGTTTGACACAGCAGGTAACGTCAGCGGAGTACCCAGGCCCCCGCCCCCTAGAGACCTGGCAGAAGAGTATAACGTCACTTAGTTGAGTTGGCGGCAGTAGATTAGCAGAAGTAATTTTGTTTTGGTTAGAGGCAGCAGAAATTGTTTTTTAAAAAATACATTAGTTCCAGGCAGCGGTCGTGAAGCCGCAGTTGGGCCCTCGCCACAGCTCGGACATCACTATTTTCAACACGGACACCACACAGAGTTATAAAATTTTTTTTACAATACATGCAGCAGCAGACAGTGTTGTAGTAGTAGCATGGCCATGAAACCTCACTGTGGTACCACGGCACTTATTTTTATACCAAAAAAATTGGGTTGAGCAGAAGGAGTTATTTTTGGGGCAGCCGCATATGTATTGTGGCACCCCAGCAGTTATGTTTTTTTTTATACATTATTAATTGGTTCCAGGCAGCGATCGTGAAGCCGCAATTGGGCCCTCGCCACAGCTCGGACATCACTATTTTCAACCCGGACACCACACAGAATTATGAAATGTTTAAAAAATTAATGCTGCAACAGATGAAATTTGCTTAAAATAATTTCTGGTAAATATACAAAAGCTATTTTTGAGGGAGAGCATGCAAGGGATTATATTGACCAGACCCTTTTACTCTCTGGGGCTTTGAACTAGTCACTGATCCAGGACTCATTCATTTTTATGAATGTCAGTCTGTCCACATTTTTGGCGGACAGGCGGGTCCGGTAGTCGGTGACCACCCCACCTGCAGCACTGAATACCCGCTCAGAAAGCACACTGGAGGCGGGGCATGACAGAACCTCCAGTGCGTACTAAGCGAGCTCAGGCCAGGTGTCCAGCTTCTTCACCCAATACTCCATGGTGTCATCAGTATCCATATTGTCAGTTGCACTGGCTGACCCCAAGTAGTCATTCACCATGCGAACCAGCCATTGGTGGTGGTGACTACTACTGCCGATAGTGCTGCTGGTGGAAGTATTGGGTGAATGAGGCTTGTAAAATCCCCTCATCACAGCCAGCAGATTGACAGGTCGGGTGGGGTTGCTGCTTGTATTACCACCACCACACCTCTGCTGGCTGTGACTAGCTGGCTCAGCATGGGAAACCGGAGGTTCAGGTGGTGGAAAGGCCTGCTCCACTCGCCTGATTAGATACTGCCGGATCGCCGTCATTCAGGAGATGAACTGTTGTGTACATCCCATTAACTCCCCCACTTTCCCCTTGCAGCGTGGGTCCAAAATGGTGGCCACCCACAGATCATCCCTCGCTTTAAGTCGAATGATCCGGGGGTCCTTCCTGAGGCAGAGGAGCATGTGAGCAGCCATGTGGGAGAGATGCCCGCTTTGCAAATCTTCCTGGCTGTCATTGAGGGCATTTTCTGCTTCATGCTCCTGCTGCTCATCAAGGTCGTCCCACCTCCGGTCGATTTGCTCTCCCGCATGTTCAGGCCCTGACTGTATAACCTCCTCCTCCTGGGCCTGAGCATCCTGGGGCTCTCCCCTGCTTGCCCCAGCATGCCCTTCCTCCGCCAATTCAATCAGGTGGCACAGTGTCCTGTCCAGCATGAACACAAGGGGGATCACTTCAGAAATGTTGCAGTGCTCCCTGCTGACCACCTTGGTAGCCTCATCGAAAGGCGCCAAAACTTTGCAGACCTGGCTGATCTGCCGCCACTGGTCCCCAGTTAAGATTCTCCGGTGGTGGTTTTGACGCATGAGAGGAGGACGCTGTGGACAGGTAATGTATGACCGCCATTTTTTGCTCCGACAACCTTTCCAACATGCACAGGGTGGAGTTCCACCGCGTCTGGCAGTCAACCTTCAGCTTGTGCTGCGGCAAGCTGTGGATTCGCTGCAGTTTGGCCAAGCACGCGGTGGCGGTTGCGGAGCGTCTGATGTGGCCACACGCTTTACGTGCCAAAAGCACCACGTCACTCAAACCCTCATAGGTTCGCAGGAACCTTTGCACAATTATTATTATTATTATTTATTGTATTTATAAAGCGCCAACATATTACGCAGCGCTGGACAATAAATATATACAATGATACAAGGATGACATACATAGGGTTATACACATAGAACAAAGTTATACATACAAATTGTACAAAATACATGATCATGCAATATGGGCTGGTTAGGTAGGCCCAGTAATACAAGTACAGGCTGTCATAGGACAGGAGCACATGATCCTGTAGATTACACTAGGGAGTGGAGGACCCTGCCAGAGGCTTACAATCTAAAGGGAGGGGTGGAAACACTAGGGGGGGGCTGTTAAATATTCCTTAGAGAGTTACTGTGTGGTAGGAGGTGGGTAGGCCATCATAAAGAGGTGGGTTTTGAGGGCTTGCTTGAATGTGTTGAAAGAGGGAGCAAGTCTGATGGGTGGTGGAAGGGCATTCCAGAGGGTGGGGGCAGCTCTTGAGAAATCCTGCAGGCGGGCATGGGAGTGTGAAATGCGTGGGGTGGTGAGGCGAAGGTCGTTGGAGGAACGGAGGGGGCGACCTGGTGTATACTTGTGAATAAGCTGCGAGATGTAGGTAGGGCATGTTTTGTGCACAGATTTATACGCCAGGCATAGAATCTTGAAACTTATCCTGAGACGGATAGGGAGCCAGTGCAGGGATTCACAAAGGGGAGATGTGGATGCAGAGCGGTGCGAAGAATGGATGAGTCTTGCAGCCGCGTTCATCACTGATTGAAGGGGGGCAGTGCGTTTCAGGGGGAGGCCAGAAAGGAGTGAGTTACAGTAATCAAGGCGGGAGATGATGAGGGCATGGATGAGCAGTTTGGTCGTGTCCGGGGTTAAGAATGGGCGGATCTTGGAGATATTACGGAGGTGGAAATTGCAGGCTCTTGTGATGTTTTGGATGTGTGGGATGAAGGAGAGGTCAGAGTCCAAGGTGACACCCAGGCAGCGGGCCTGTGAGGTAGGGAGAATGGTTGTGTTGTCGATTGTGAGGTGGAAACCTGGGATGGGTGCAGCAGCATGGGGTGGAAGGATCAGGAGCTCAGTTTTGTCTAGGTTAAGCTTTAGGAACCTAGCTGACATCCAGGAGGAAATTGCTGAGAGACACGAGGAGACCTTGTTTATGGTGGTGGCTGAGAGATCGGGGGTATGGAGGTAAATCTGAGTGTCATCTGCATAAAGGTGGTAATTGAAGCCCAGGGAGGAGATAAGCTTGCCAATTGAGGAAGTGTATATGGAGAAAAGAAGGGGGCCTAGAACAGAGCCCTGGGGGACCCCAACTGAAAGGGGGGCAGGAGTTGAGGAGGAGCCATTGAAGGAAGTGGTGAAGGAGCGATTGGATAGGTAGGAGGAGATCCAGGCCAAGGCAAGCCCATGGATGCCCATGGACTGTAGTGATTGGAGGAGGAGGGAGTGGTCAACAGTGTCAAATGCTGCAGAGAGGTCAAGGAGGAGCAGGATGGAATAACTGCCTTTGGCCTTGGCAAGGGTAAGGTCGTTGACCACCTTGGCGAGGGCTGTTTCAGTTGAGTGCGCAGGTCGGAATCCAGACTGTAGACTGCACAATGAGGTTGAGGACATGGGCAAGGCAAGGCAGGTGTGTGTAGCCACCAGTACGAATGGCGGCCAGAATGTTGGTGCCATTGTCTGACACCACATTACATGTCCACAGATCTCGGGGGGTCAGCCACTGCTGGATCTGCTCCTGTAGGACAGACAGGATAACATTTCCAGTGAGACTCCTGTGTTCCACAGGCTCCATCCTCAGCACAGCTTGACAACGCTTGTGCTGAAGACTTGCATAAGAGCGTGGCCGCTTGCTGGGAGGCTCAGCAGCGGCCTGACCTGCTACAGGAGAAGTGGCAGAAGGGAGGGAGACGGGCCTCCCCTTGACCCTCCGGGGCGGCACCACCAGATCTAATGCCACCCCACACCTCATACCATCCCCAGCGCCATGAAGGGTGACCCAATGAGCTGTAACGGTCAAATACCATCCCTGCCCATGCCTGCTGGTCCAGGCATCAGTAGTGAGGTGCACCCTTCCACAAACCGCATGGTCTAACAACAGGGATACACACTCAGCTACATCCTGGTGTAGGGCAGGGATAGCAACCCTGGAAAAGTAATGGCGGCTGGGGACCCGCCATTGTGGAGCCAAACAGCTCATCAGTTGGCGGAAGGGGGCACTTTCCACCAACTGATAGGGCAAGAGCTGTTGGGCCAGCAACTTTGCCACAAGCCCGTTGTTGCGGAGAGCTATTGGGTCATTAGGGGGGAGAGGCCTCTACCGTGAAACCATTTCAGGGAGAGAGGCCTGGCGCTGGGCGGCAAAATTTTGTGGGGAGGAGACAGCTGGTGATGTACACGTCGATGAGGTGGACACCGCCAAGGTCTGGTTGCTGCCACCAGCCTGGCGTGCAGAGGGAACAGCCATGCAGTGGGACTGCGCAGGTTGCACAGGACGCAAAGAGGAACGGCTGCGAGGAACTTCTGCATCTCCTGCCGCAATCAGTGCACTGCTGCCTTTACGTTGGCTTGTTTTTTTGTTAATTAAGTCCCACTGCACAACATGACTGGTTTTCAGGTGGGAACGCAAACCAGATGTTCCAAAGCCAGATGACGCTTTCCCTCTGCTCACCGATACACTGCAGAGGTTACATACCGCACGTGATAGATTCGGCGAGTGCTCGGTGAAATAGTCCCATGCTTGGGAGGTCCGCAACTTCCTCTTACTGTTGACAGGTCGCTAACCAGCATGGGACTGGGTGCTCGCAGATGGTGTGGCTAATGCAGGCTGCTGGACAAGCTGCTGCTGTGTTTGGCCCTGCTGATGACACATGCTGCTGCTGCTGCCTTCCACACCACCAGCGGAGTCCATGCCCCCCCGAGACACCACCTGATGCACCCTCCTGACCAATGGACGCCACACTGGTTCACCTTCACTGCTGCTGTTAGGTGAACCAGTTGGCGTCCATGTTCGTTGGCCCCCCTCATCATCATCACAAGACAAATCCTCATCCTCATTAACCTGGGGACTTGACAATTCACAACAACTTGGGGCCTCGACTCCTGGTGGAGGAGTGGATGGAGAAAACACTGGAGCAACTTCATTCACCACATCCTCCACCAACTTTTGGGAATTTGGTCCCAATGTCTCCTGCAAGGCTTCTCACCACATTTGTCCAATATTTGCATCATCATCCAGAAGATTTGGGGAGAAGCCAGACTCTGCAACCTGACCACCAGCTGTCACAGAGTCATCCCTGCTAGTTCCACTGCTGCCACTACACATCAGATCTTCAGATTGCGTGGAGGGCTCCGCACCAATCCATGTAACCACTGAGGCCGCCTGCTGCTTGCCAATGATGTGGCGCCCAGTGGTTGGGAACATATTACTGATCAGGGGAGTTCCCCTGCTGCGCTCAGGAACAACCTCCACCTGATCAGTTTCTTCTGGTACATGTTTGGGCCCTGCCTGCTGCTGGCGTCCTGATGAGGACCCACCTCGTCCACCAACACTCCTGCTGCTGACACTGTGCCTCATTTTTGTATAATTTATGTAGGGGACAAGAATGAAATTAAAGTTTATTTAAGAAGAGGGGACTTCGAGGCTGACACAGAAAAAAAAAAGGCAACACTACTTTAAAAGTGTACAGTAATAAAATGAATATCACTCAGTTTTTTGGGTGGTGACTGAGTGTACCTTTTATGAAAAAAAAAAATTAAAATAAAATAAAATAAGAAAAAAAGGAATAAATGAAATGAGAAACTAAATTCAAATTAAAAAAACTAAAAAATATCACTAAAAGAGATAAAACTGAATGAAAATACAAATGAAATAAAATAACAAACACACCAGAATAAAGTATAAATCAATCAAGAAATAAAGTATAAAAGATAATCTGGAACTATGAAAAGTAAAGAAAATACACTACACTCTCTAGCTTTCTCACCACTCACTCACTACTATTACTATCTAATTTCTCTCACTACTGTATCTATCACACTAAATCTGTCTCTCACTCGCACTACTAATACAAGCTATCAAATCTAACTTTAAACTGCTCTTACACTGTCTACTATCACACTCAAATCTATCTCTCAATACTATCTAGTCTATTGATTGCAATGCGAACACTGAAATGTCTCAAAAGAAGCACACAATACTGCAGCTCTCTCTTTGACAAATCTCCTCCAACTGAAAACCCACACATGACCTTCAGCATAAGTCTGTCTTATATACAAGAGGGGTGGGATAGACTCTGATAGGTAGCTAGGATTAGTGATGCTCAAATACCCCTTTTTAAAATTCGAGTTTGGTCGAATTCGAATAGTAAATTATTCGAGGTCAGTCGAATATTCGAGTCGAATAATTTTTACTATTCGATTCGACCTCGGACTTCGAGCTCACTATTCGAGTCGGTATTCGAGCTCACTATTCGAGCTGACTATTCGAATTGGCCTTAAATAGCTTCCAACACTTGTTTTGAGGGTGAATGATGCAAGAAACATCTTTTTTTCCAAGTAACAACAGCAAGTGATTATGTGGGGATGTTCCTTTAAAAAAAAATGTGGAAAGAGAAGTTGTGTCCTTAATTTTGTTCAGTAGTGTTACTGTATATACTTGTTCTTCTTCTTCTTTATCTTTCTTCTTCTTCTTCTAGATCTTCTTCTTCTATATCTTCTTCTTCTTCATCTTCTTCTTCTTCTTCTTCTTCTTCATCATCTTCTTCTTCTTCTTCTTCATCATCTTCTTCTTCATCATCTTCTTCTTCATCATCTTCTTCTTCTTCTTCTTCATCATCTTCTTCTTCTTCTTCTTCTTCTTCATCTTCTTCTTCTTCATCATCTTCTTCTTCTTCATCTTCTTCATCTTCATCTTCTTCATCTTCATCTTCTTCTTCTTCATCTTCTTCATCTTCTTCATCTTCTTCTTCTTCTTCTTCATCTTCTTCTTCATCTTCTTCTTCTTCTTCGTCTTCTTCTTCTTCTTCTTCTTCATCTTCTTCTTCTTCTTCTTCATCTTCTTCTTCTTCTTCTTCTTCTTCATCTTCATCTTCTTCTTCTTCATCTTCTTCTTCTTCTTCTTCTTCTTCTTCATCTTCTTCTTCATCTTCTTCTTCTTCTTCTTCTTCTTCATCTTCTTCTTCATCTTCTTCTTCATCTTCTTCATCTTCTTCTTCATCTTCTTCTTCATCATCTTCTTCATCTTCTTCTTCATCTTCTTCATCTTCTTCTTCTTTATCATCTTCTTCTTCTTTATCATCTTCTTCTTCTTCATCTTCTTCTTCTTCTTCATCTTCTTCTTCTTCTTCGTCTTCTTCTTCTTCTTCTTCTTCATCTTCTTCTTCTTCTTCTTCTTCTTCATCTTCTTCTTCTTCTTCTTCTTCTTCATCTTCATCTTCATCTTCTTCTTCTTCTTCTTCTTCTTCTTCTTCATCTTCTTCTTCATCTTCTTCTTCATCTTCTTCTTCTTCATCTTCTTCATCTTCATCTTCTTCATCTTCATCTTCTTCTTCTTCATCTTCTTCATCTTCTTCATCTTCTTCATCTTCTTCTTCTTCTTCTTCATCTTCTTCTTCTTCTTCATCTTCTTCTTCTTCTTCGTCTTCTTCTTCTTCTTCTTCTTCTTCATCTTCTTCTTCTTCTTCTTCATCTTCTTCTTCTTCTTCTTCTTCTTCTTCATCTTCATCTTCTTCTTCTTCATCTTCTTCTTCTTCTTCTTCTTCTTCTTCATCTTCTTCTTCATCTTCTTCTTCTTCTTCTTCTTCTTCTTCTTCTTCTTCATCTTCTTCTTCATCTTCTTCTTCATCTTCTTCATCTTCTTCTTCATCTTCTTCTTCATCATCTTCTTCATCTTCTTCTTCATCTTCTTCATCTTCTTCTTCTTTATCATCTTCTTCTTCTTCATCTTCTTCTTCTTCTTCGTCTTCTTCTTCTTCTTCTTCTTCATCTTCTTCTTCTTCTTCTTCTTCTTCATCTTCTTCATCTTCTTCTTCTTCTTCATCTTCTTCATCTTCATCTTCTTCTTCTTCATCTTCTTCTTCTTCTTCTTCTTCTTCTTCATCTTCTTCTTCATCTTCTTCTTCATCTTCTTCTTCATCTTCTTCTTCATCTTCTTCTTCATCATCTTCTTCTTCATCTTCTTCTTCATCTTCTTCTTCTTCATCTTCTTCATCTTCTTCTTCTTTATCATCTTCTTCTTCTTTATCTTCTTCTTCTTCTTTATCTTCTTCTTCTTCTTCATCTTCTTTATCTTCTTCTTCTTTATCTTCTTCTTCTTTTTCATCTTCTTCTTCATCATCTTCACGTATTTCTCTTTTCAATTTTTTTTTTAAAGAAATGCAGCTATTTTTGAGCGTAACAAATAGCTGGTGGGCGCACGCATGTTGGAAGCGCCATTGTATGTGCTCCCTGGCAGTGGAAACACAAAGACAGCAGGAGGTAAATTCAGCAGCAGGAGGAGGAGGATGAGTGTGTGGCAGCAGGCAGTCAATGAGGCAGGCAGCTCGCCGTGACATAATAGCCCTGGTACCTAGCGGTGATACCAGGGCTGTAAATAAACACAACAGGAGGTCCCAGACAGCGGTCGTGCAGCCCACATTGTGTCCAATACACAACTGGGACAACACAGTTTTCAACCCGGGCACCTCAGAAAAATTAAACCTTTTTTTTTTTTTTTAATGGTTTGTTTGGTTTTGGTTTTGCAACCAATATAGCTATTGTTTGACGTAATAGCTGGTGGCAGAGTGGCAGCAGAAGGTAATTCTGTGTACCCTGGCAGTGGGAAACACAGACAGACAGCAACAGCAGCAGGAGGAATGGAGGAGTAATGTGAGCAGCTATTGTTTGACGTAATAGCTGGTGGCAGAGTGGCAGCAGAAGGTAAATCATCTGTGTAGTGTACCCTGGCAGTGGGAAACACAGACAGACAGCAGCAGCAGCAGCAGGAGGAGGTGTGGAGGAGCAGTGTGAGTGTGGCAGCAGGTAGGCAGCGTGACATAATAGCCCTGGTACCTAGCGGTGATACCAGGTCTGTAAATAAACACAACAGGAGGTCCCAGACAGGGGTCGTGCAGCCCACATTGTGTCCAATACACAACTGGGACAACACAGTTTTCAACCCGGGCACCTCAGAAAAATTAAACCTTTTTTTTTTTTTTAATGGTTTGTTTGGTTTTGGTTTTGCAACCAATATAGCTATTGTTTGACGTAATAGCTGGTGGCAGAGTGGCAGCAGAAGGTAATTCTGTGTACCCTGGCAGTGGGAAACACAGACAGACAGCAACAGCAGCAGGAGGAATGGAGGAGTAATGTGAGCAGCTATTGTTTGACGTAATAGCTGGTGGCAGAGTGGCAGCAGAAGGTAAATCATCTGTGTAGTGTACCCTGGCAGTGGGAAACACAGACAGACAGCAGCAGCAGCAGCAGGAGGAGGTGTGGAGGAGCAGTGTGAGTGTGGCAGCAGGTAGGCAGCGTGACATAATAGCCCTGGTACCTAGCGGTGATACCAGGGCTGTAAATAAACACAACAGGAGGTCCCAGACAGCGGTCGTGCAGCCCACATTGTGTCCAATACACAACTGGGACAACACAGTTTTCAACCCGGGCACCTCAGAAAAATTAAACCTTTTTTTTTTTAATGGTTTGTTTGGTTTTGCAACCAATATAGCTATTGTTTGACGTAATAGCTGGTGGCAGAGTGGCAGCAGAAGGTAATTCTGTGTACCCTGGCAGTGGGAAACACAGACAGACAGCAACAGCAGCAGGAGGAATGGAGGAGTAATGTGAGCAGCTATTGTTTGACGTAATAGCTGGTGGCAGAGTGGCAGCAGAAGGTAAATCATCTGTGTAGTGTACCCTGGCAGTGGGAAACACAGACAGACAGCAGCAGCAGCAGCAGGAGGAGGTATGGAGGAGCAGTGTGAGTGTGGCAGCAGGTAGGCAGCGTGACATAATAGCCCTGGTACCTAGCGGTGATACCAGGGCTGTAAATAAACACAACAGGAGGTCCCAGACAGCGGTCGTGCAGCCCACATTGTGTCCAATACACAACTGGGACAACACAGTTTTCAACCCGGGCACCTCAGAAAAATTAAACCTTTTTTTTTTTAATGGTTTGTTTGGTTTTGCAACCAATATAGCTATTGTTTGACGTAATAGCTGGTGGCAGAGTGGCAGCAGAAGGTAATTCTGTGTACCCTGGCAGTGGGAAACACAGACAGACAGCAACAGCAGCAGGAGGAATGGAGGAGTAATGTGAGCAGCTATTGTTTGACGTAATAGCTGGTGGCAGAGTGGCAGCAGAAGGTAAATCATCTGTGTAGTGTACCCTGGCAGTGGGAAACACAGACAGACAGCAGCAGCAGCAGCAGGAGGAGGTATGGAGGAGCAGTGTGAGTGTGGCAGCAGGTAGGCAGCGTGACATAATAGCCCTGGTACCTAGCGGTGATACCAGGGCTGTAAATAAACACAACAGGAGGTCCCAGACAGCGGTCGTGCAGCCCACATTGTGTCCAATACACAACTGGGACAACACAGTTTTCAACCCGGGCACCTCAGAAAAATTAAACTTTTTTTTTTTTAATGGTTTTTTGGTTTTTGGTTTTACAACCAATATAGCTATTGTTTGACGTAATAGCTGGTGGCAGAGTGGCAGCAGAAGAAGGTAATTCTGTGTACCCTGGCAGTGGGAAACACAGACAGACAGCAGAAGGGCAGTACACAGCAGCCCACTGTAGGTGTAAAATGTGTGGCTGCAGGCGACGTAATAGTCAAAGTGAACCAGGCTGGCTTAGTGAGCAGGAGCCAGGAGGTGGTAAAGGGTGGTAAGGCACATTAACGATGGTTCCGGCAGCCAGTTCATGTCCCCCTCTCGCCGACAACAGGGGCCAGGAACTCGCCTTCCACCCACGCCTGGTTCATCTTGAGAAACGTCAGTCTGTCCACAGACTTGTGAGACAGACGTGAGCGTTTCTCGGTGACCACGCCACCAGCTGCACTGAAGCAGCGCTCGGACAGCACGCTGGAAGGGGGGCAGGACAGCACTTCCAGGGCGTACTGCGCCAGCTCGCTCCAGATCTCCATGCGCTTGACCCAATACTCCATGGGATCAACAGGGGCATCGCTGTCAAGCCCGCTGTACGACCCCATGTAGTCAGCCACCATGCGGGTCAGGCGCTGGCTGTGACCGGAGGAGGATGCTGCTGCATGCATCTCCTCTCTAGTCACTGCTGCCGGAGCCTCTACAGTCCTGTAGAGCTCGTGGCTGAGAGACAGCAGGTCTGTGGGGCGCTTGCTGCTGCTGGATGCAGGCACCTGCTGCTGCCTCTGTGCTGGCTGCTGGACAGTGGGGGTGGAAGGCTGGGGGAAGGCTTCCTCCAAGCGCTCAACAAGGGCCTGCTGCAAGCTCCTTATTTGTTGCGCTGGGTCTCCTCCTGCAGGCGGCAGGAACTGGCTCAACTTCCCCTTGAGGCGTGGGTCCAACATCATGCTGATCCAGATGTCCTCCCTCTGCTTCATCTGGATCACCCTGGGGTCCCTGCGCAGGCACGTCAGCATGTGCGCTGCCATTGGGAAGAGGCGGGCCACGTCTGCTGGCACATCGACGTCAGTGCTGTCCTCATCCTCCTCCTCTGCCGCCTCATCCTCTCTCCACCCCCGCACCAACTCAGCTGCGCTGTGCTGATCCCCCTCATCAGCAGCCAGGTCAGGGACCTCCACCAAGTTCTCCTCCTCCTCCCCCTCAGAGGTGGACTGCGCAGCTGGTTGCCGCTCCTGCTGGTCCAAGGCTGCCGCTCCCTGTTCCAGCAAAGCATCGAGGGCCCTGTTCAGCAGAGAAACCAGGGGCACCCACTCGCAGACCATAGCATGGTCCCTGCTCACCATGTTTGTGGCCTGCAGGAAGGGAGCCAGCACAAAGCACACCTGCTGCATGTGCCTCCAGTCATCATCGGGGACGATGGACGGGATGTTGCTGGTCTTGTCCCTTCTCTGAGCTGCGGAAACAGTGGCCAGGGCAAGGTACTGTTTGACAGCGTGCCTCTGTTCAACCAGACGCTCCAACATCGCCAGGGTGGAGTTCCAGCGAGTCGGAACGTCAAGGATCAGCCGATGGCGTGGCAGATCCAGCTCCTTTTGCACGTCTTCCAGGCTCGCACAGGCTGCAGCCGAGCGCCGGAAGTGACGCACAACATTCCTTGCCGTTTCCAGCAGTTCGCCCATCCCCTGGTAGGTGCGCAGGAACTTCTGCACCACCAGGTTCAGCACGTGGGCAAGACAGGGGATGTGGGTCAGGTTTCCCCTGTCAATTGCGGCAACCAGATTGGCCCCATTGTCGGCCACCACCTCTCCGACTCTGAGGCCTCTGGGGGTCAGCCAAATCCTCTCCTGCTCCTGGAGTTTGGCCAACACATGGGTTGCCGTCAGCTTGGTCTTCCCAAGGCTGACCAAGTGCAGCAGCGCTTGGCAGTGGCGGGCCTTCACGCTGCTGCTGAGGCGGGGGGTTTGGCCAGGTGTGCCGGAGGATGGCAGAGGATCGGAGGAACCTGCTGCAGTTCCCCTGACCCTGCGGGGTGGCACCACCCACTGTGTTGCTGCTGCTGCTGTGCCCGCTGCTGCTCTCCCATCCTCACCCCCTTCCACCAAGCTGACCCAGTGGACAGTGAAGGACAGGTAGCGGCCTGTCCCGAAGCGGCTGCTCCAGGAGTCCATGGTGACGTGGACCCTTTCACCAACCGCGTGCTCCAGCCCTCGCTCCACATTGGCCATCACAAAGCGGTGCAGTGCAGGAATGGCCTTGCGGGAGAAAAAGTGTCTGCTGGGGAGCTGCCAGTCTGGGGCTGCGCAAGCAAGCAGCGCACGAATGTCGCTCCCCTCCTGCACGAGCGTGTACGGCAGGAGTTGGGAGCACATGGCCCGTGCCAGCAAGCCGTTCAGCTGCCGCACGCGACGGCTGCTGGGAGGCAGAGCCCTAACCACCCCCTGGAAGGACTCGCTCAAAAGGCTCTGGCGTGGCCTTTTGCTGGCACGGGAATCAGCAGACACAGCGGAGGAGGCCACTGAGGACTGGCTGCCAGAACAGGCCTCAGTGTCGGCGGCAGGAGTTGCAGAGGGGGGAGGAGCAGTGCGTTTCCGCACTCCTGCTGGTGCTGCTGGAGGAGCAGGAGGGCGGGTGGCTGCTGTTGCTGCTGCTGCTGAAGGCTGTGCAGTGATGGGTGTGGTGCCACTGCTAGCACCAGATGCCTTCAGCCTCTGGAACTCCTGATGCTGGTGGAAATGTTTCGCAGCAAGGTGGTTGATGAGCGAGCTGGTGCAGAACTTTAAGGGGTCTGCACATCTGCTCAACTTCCGCTGACAGTGGTTGCAAGTGGCGTACTTGCTGTACACTGTGGGCATGGTGAAAAAGCGCCAGATTGGAGACAGAAACATCCCCCTACGGCATGGAAGCGCTGCTGCCTGTCTCCCTGGGGTGGTTGGGGGTGGGGCTTGGGGGGCTTGGGTGCGGCTGGTGGTGGTACTGGCAGATGCTGCTGCTGCTGCTGCTGAGCCTGAGACACCAGCAGGCTGTGGGACCTGCCTACTGCTGCTGCCAATGCTTGCAATGATGCGCCTCCTTGCAAGGCCCACAAGAGCATCCTCCTCCTCCTCCTCAGAGCTGCTGAGGACGACATCCCCTGGAGGTGGTGGCACCCAGTCTCTGTCTGTCACCGGGTCATCAACATCCTCCCCCTCCTGAAACGTCCTGCTGGGATGAGGACCCCCCAAACTCCTCTCCTGATGCATGGATGGGCTGCTTGACTGTCGCCACAGTCTTGCTGTCCAATCCCTCATCCCCCAAAGTGCCCATCAGCATCTCCTCCTCAAGATCGCCAACAACAGCAGACAATTTACTCATGATGCCTGGGGTCAAAAGACTGCTGAATGACAGGTCGGCGAGTGACGGTGAACTGGCCTCCTCCCCAGACCCTGCTGGGCGGCTGCTGCGAACAGGGGTGGTGGTGGTGGTGGTGAGGGTGGAGGCCTCAGATGCAGAGCTGATGGCGGGCTGCTCATCCTCCGTCATGAGTTGCACCACAGTGTCTGCATGCTTTTCCTCAATGGGACGTTTCCGACCCGGCTGGAGGAAAATGGGAGCAGGTGCTACACGCTGCTGCTGCTGTGTCTCGGCAGCGTGAGTTGCAGATGCTCCTGCTGGGCGGCGCCCAAGGCGTCCACGGCCAGTGGCTATGGGAGGAATGTTAGCCACTGACGCTGCTGCTGCTGCTGCTGCGGAACTGTGCATGGTGGCGCGCCCGCGGCCGCGGCTTGCCACAATGCTGCTCCCTCTCCTCCTGATTCCCTTGCTGCCCTTCCCCTTGCCCAAACCGCGCTGGCTGCCACTTCCAGACATCTTCAATGTTTTGGGCGTATAGACAAAAGTTTTTTAAAAGGGCGGGTGAAAAGTGGGGTACTTTAATGGAGTGGGTTGGTTGGTGAGGTGACTGAGTGAGTGTCCCCTAGTACAGTAAGTAAGTAGTAACAGTCAGGAAGTACAACTAGCAGTTACAATAATCAGTAGTAATCACAAGTAAATTTAGTGTGTGTACACTCAGACAGTGAGTGCACGCACGCAGGAGCTAGTAGCCTATGAACACAGTGACTGAGTGTCCTAGACTCCTAGTACAGTAAGAGTAAGTAGTAACAGTAAGTAGAACTAACTAATTACAATAATCAATCAGCGATCAGAAGGAAATGGAGTGTGGGTGTGTGTACACTCAGACAGTGAGTGCACGCACGCAGGAGCTAGTAGCCTATGAACACAGTGACTGAGTGTCCTAGACTCCTAGTACAGTAAGAGTAAGTAGTAACAGTAAGTAGAACTAACTAATTACAATAATCAATCAGCGATCAGAAGGAAATGGAGTGTGGGTGTGTGTACACTCAGACAGTGAGTGCACGCACGCAGGAGCTAGTAGCCTATGAACACAGTGACTGAGTGTCCTAGACTCCTAGTACAGTAAGAGTAAGTAGTAACAGTAAGTAGAACTAACTAATTACAATAATCAATCAGCGATCAGAAGGAAATGGAGTGTGGGTGTGTGTACACTCAGACAGTGAGTGCACGCACGCAGGAGCTAGAAGCCTATGAACACAGTGACTGAGTGTCCTAGACTCCTAGTACAGTAAGAGTAAGTAGTAACAGTAAGTAGAACTAACTAATTACAATAATCAATCAGCGATCAGAAGGAAATAGAGTGTGGGTGGTGTGTGTACACTCAGACAGTGAGTGACCGCACGCAGGAGCTAGTAGCCTATGGACAGTGACTGAGTGTCCTAGACTCCTAGTACAGTAAGAGTAAGTAGTAACAGTAAGTAGAACTAACTAATTACAATAATCAATCAGCGATCAGAAGGAAATGGAGTGTGGGTGTGTGTACACTCAGACAGTGAGTGCACGCAAGCAGGAGCTAGTAGCCTATGAACACAGTGACTGAGTGTCCTAGACTCCTAGTACAGTAAGAGTAAGTAGTAACAGTAAGTAGAACTAACTAATTACAATAATCAATCAGCGATCAGAAGGAAATAGAGTGTGGGTGGTGTGTGTACACTCAGACAGTGAGTGACCGCACGCAGGAGCTAGTAGCCTATGAACACAGTGACTGAGTGTCCTAGACTCCTAGTACAGTAAGAGTAAGTAGTAACAGTAAGTAGAACTAACTAATTACAATAATCAATCGGCGATCAGAAGGAAATGGAGTGTGGGTGTGTGTACACTCAGACAGTGAGTGCACGCACGCAGGAGCTAGTAGCCTATGAACACAGTGACTGAGTGTCCTAGACTCCTAGTACAGTAAGAGTAAGTAGTAACAGTAAGTAGAACTAACTAATTACAATAATCAATCAGCGATCAGAAGGAAATGGAGTGTGGGTGTGTGTACACTCAGACAGTGAGTGCACGCACGCAGGAGCTAGTAGCCTATGAACACAGTGACTGAGTGTCCTAGACTCCTAGTACAGTAAGAGTAAGTAGTAACAGTAAGTAGAACTAACTAATTACAATAATCAATCAGCGATCAGAAGGAAATGGAGTGTGGGTGTGTGTACACTCAGACAGTGAGTGCACGCACGCAGGAGCTAGAAGCCTATGAACACAGTGACTGAGTGTCCTAGACTCCTAGTACAGTAAGAGTAAGTAGTAACAGTAAGTAGAACTAACTAATTACAATAATCAATCAGCGATCAGAAGGAAATAGAGTGTGGGTGGTGTGTGTACACTCAGACAGTGAGTGACCGCACGCAGGAGCTAGTAGCCTATGGACAGTGACTGAGTGTCCTAGACTCCTAGTACAGTAAGAGTAAGTAATAACAGTAAGTAGAACTAACTAATTACAATAATCAATCAGCGATCAGAAGGAAATAGAGTGTGGGTGGTGTGTGTACACTCAGACAGTGAGTGACCGCACACAGGAGCTAGTAGCCTATGGACAGTGACTGAGTGTCCTAGACTCCTAGTACAGTAAGAGTAAGTAGTAACAGTAAGTACAACTAACTAATTACGATAATCAATCAGCGATCAGAAGGAAATGGAGTGTGGGTGTGTGTACACTCAGACAGTGAGTGCACGCACGCAGGAGCTAGTAGCCTATGAACACAGTGACTGAGTGTCCTAGACTCCTAGTACAGTAAGAGTAAGTAGTAACAGTAAGTAGAACTAACTAATTACGATAATCTATCAGCGATCAGAAGGAAATAGAGTGTGTGTTGTGTGTGTACACTCAGACAGTGAGTGCAGTGCGCACACGCAGGAGCTAGTAGCCTATATGAACAGTGACAGTGAGTGTCCCTACGGGTACAGTAAGAGTAAGTAGTAAGTAAGTACAACTAACTAACAATAATCTATCAGTAATCAGAAGGAAATAGAGTGTGTGTACACACAGACAGTGAGTGAGTGCACACACGCAGGAGCTAGCTAGTAGCCTATAAACAGTGACAGTCAGTGAGTGTCCTACTCCTAGTACAGTATAACTACAATACTATTAGTAAAGGACAGCAGAAATACTGGTATAGATGAGAGAAATAAACAGAGGACAGCTGCCCACAGAGGCAAGGCCCCCCTGAGGCCTAAACCTGTAAGCTTGCAGCAGCTGCCTGTCTCTAATGTAACACACAAGCTACTAACTAAAATACAATGTCTATCTAACTAACAACAATATAGGTGTATATGGCAGGTGTAGGTGAGCAAAAACGCTAGGTAAATGATCACAATAGAGCACTTGCTAAGCCAAAGCACAAAGGAGCAACTCTCTCTCTGTACAAGTCTCAGGCAAGCATGGAGAAACGGAACATGGCGGCCGCTATTTATAGGGTAGGGGCTGGCCAGGGTAGAGTTGAGCTGAAATTTTCGTAATTTCGCATTACTATAATTACGCATGCGAAATTTGCGATTACGATGCGAAATTAGCGTAGCGAAATTGCAATTAAAATCGTAATTGAAAATACCGTAAGCGTAATTTTCAACGCGAAATTTCACGTTTCGTTCATGCCGTAATTTCGCATTAAACGCTACCGTAATTTTGCGTTAAACCGTAACGCTCCGTATAATATAAAAAAGCCGCCGACTTTAAGGGTTAATAGCAAAGCCCCCTTAAATGCTAAGAGCCTCAAATTTTGGGAATATATTAAGGAGATCAGGAGGAATAAGAGGAAAATTTTTTTTTTCAAAAAGACCTTATAGTTTTTGAGAAAATCGATGTTAAAGTTTCAAAGTAAAAATGTATACATTTAAAAACCCGCCGACTTTAACGGTTAATAGCAAAGCCTGCTTAAAGTTTAGGAACACCAAATTCCTAGGGTATATTAAGGGGATCAGTGGGAATAAGAGGAAAATTTTTTTTTTCAAAAAGACCTTATAGTTTTTGAGAAAATCGATTTTTAAGTTTCAAGGGCAAAAATGTCTTTTAAATGCGGAAAATGTCAGTTTTTTTTGCACAGGTAACAATAGTGTATTATTTTCATAGATTCCCCCAAGTGGGAAGAGTTTTACTTACTTCGTTCTGAGTGTGGGAAATATAAAAAAAAAACGACGTGGGGTCCCCCCTCCCAGACCTCTTTAACCCCTTGTCCCCCATGCAGGCTGGGATAGCCAGAATGCGGAGCACCGGCCGCGTGGGGCTCCGCACCCTGACTATACCAGCCCGCATGGTCCATGGATTGGGGGGTCTCGGAAGGGGAGGGGCAGCCAAGCTTTCCCCTCCCCCTCCGAGCCCTTGTCCAATCCAAGGACAAGGGGCTCTTCTCCACCTCCGATGGGCGGTGGAGGTGGAGGCCGCGATTTCCTGGGTGGGGGGTTCATGGTGGAATCTGGGAGTCCCCTTTAAAAAGGGGTCCCCCAGATGCCCACCCCCCTCCCAGGAGAAATGAGTATAGAGGTACTTGTAGTACCCCTTACCCATTTCCTTTAAGAGTTAAAAGTAAATAAACACACAAACACATAGAAAAAGTATTTTAATTGAACAAAAAACATAACCACGAAAAAAGTCCTTTAATATTCTTAATTAACCATTAATACTTACCTGTCCCTTTAAATAAATGATCCCACGCAATATCCTCGGAAATGTTCTATCAGTTACAATGTAACAAAGTTATTACAATGTAACAACTTTGTTACATTGTAACTACGCCGCACCCGACGTCACTCACCGCCGCCGCCGCGTCTGCGCTGCAGGACCCGACAGAGCTCTGAGCTATAGCTCAGAGCTCTCGAAAGCATCTTTGTATTTGGGCTCCAAGGAGCCCCATTGGTCCTTATCAGACCAATGGGGTTCCTTCTGATTTGAAGGAACCCCATTGGTCTGCTAAGGACCAATGGGGCTCCTTGGAGCCCAAATACAAAGATGCTTCTCAGAGCTCATAGCTCAGAGCTCTGTCGGGTCCGTGCAGGACGCTAAGTCCCCGCCGGCTCCGCTGCCCTCCCCGCCTCTCCCACATGTCACCCACATGTCACCCACATGTGGGTGACATGTGGGTGACAGATGTGGGCGGGGTGGACAGCGGGAGCTGCGGGGACTTAGCGTCCTGCACGGACGCGTATGCGGCGGCTGAGCGGCGAGTGGCGTCGGGTGCGGCGTAGTTACAATGTAACAAAGTTGTTACATTGTAATAACTTTGTTACATTGTAACTGATAGAACATTTCCGAGGATATTGCGAGGGATCATTTATTTAAAGGGACAGGTAAGTATTAATGGTTAATTAAGAATATTAAAGGACTTTTTTCGTGGTTATGTTTTTTGTTCAATTAAAATACTTTTTCTAAGTGTTTGTGTGTTTATTTACTTTAACTCTTAAAGGAAATGGGTATGGGGTACAAGTACCTCTATACTCATTTCTCCTGGGAGGGGGGGTGGGCATCTGGGGGACCCCTTTTTAAAGGGGACTCCCAGATTCCACCATGAACCTCCCCCCCAGGAAATCGCGGCCTCCACCTCCACCGCCCATCGGAGGTGGAGAAGAGCCCCTTGTCCTTGGATTGGACAAGGGCTCGGAGGGGGAGGGGAAAGCTTGGCTGCCCCTCCCCTTCCGAGACCCCCCAATCCATGGACCATGCGGGCTGGTATAGTCAGGGTGCGGAGCCCCACGCGGCCGGTGCTCCGCATTCTGGCTATCCCAGCCTGCATGGGGGACAAGGGGTTAAAGAGGTCTGGGAGGGGGGACCCCACGTCGTTTTTTTTTTATATTTCCCACACTCAGAACGAAGTAAGTAAAACTCTTCCCACTTGGGGGAATCTATGAAAATAATACACTATTGTTACCTGTGCAAAAAAAACTGACATTTTCCGCATTTAAAAGACATTTTCGCCCTTGAAACTTAAAAATCGATTTTCTCAAAAACTATAAGGTCTTTTTGAAAAAAAAATGTTTCCTCTTATTCCCACTGATCCCCTTAATATACCCTGGGAATTTGGTGTTCCTAAACTTTAAGCAGGCTTTGCTATTAACCGTTAAAGTCGGCGGGTTTTTAAATGTTTACATTTTTCCTTTGAAACTTTAACATCGATTTTCTCAAAAACTATAAGGTCTTTTTGAAAAAAAATTTTTTCCTCTTATTCCTCCTGATCTCCTTAATATATTCTCCAAATTTGAGGCTCTTAGCATTTAAGGGGGCTTTGCTATTAACCCTTAAAGTCGGCGGCTTTTTTATATTATACGGAGCGTTAAGGTTTAACGCGAAATTACGGTAGCGTTTAATGCGAAATTACGGCATGATACGACTGTTATGCGAAAATTACGCGAAAATTACGCTTACGCGAAATTTCGCGAAATCCTTCTTCATTACGATTATGTACTTACGGCCATAATCGTAATTACACTAATTACGCGAAATTTCGCAAAATCGTAATTAGGTCATTACGCTCATCTCTAGGCCAGGGTCCCCCTCTGTGATTGGCTGCTGTCAGAGGGCCTGGGAGCCCTCTGATTGGCTCTAAGGACATCAATCTGGGCTATGACGCTATTCGAGCTCGGTACCGAGCTCGAATAGCGCCGGGTTGCTCGAATAGCTCGAATAGTGAATGGGCTATTCGAGTGTACTCGGATAGCCCATTCGAATAGCTCCAGCTATTCGGAGCTCGAATACCGAGCTCGAATAGCTAAAAAAGAGCTCGAATATTCGAGCTACTCGAATATTCGAGCTCTGCTGAGCACCACTGGCTAGGATGTGGTTGCTAGGGCCTTTGATTGGTGTAAAATTATGAAGACTACAATTGGACAGTACATTTCCGTTCAAATCTCATTTTCCGCATATTTATGCGGATTTCCGCATATCTGTAAGGAATTCCGCATGTTGCAATGGTTTTTTTTAGCGAGCTAACTTTCCTCTGATGATGATTGGTCAACTCATTACGCATCTCCTGATTGGTCAATTCATTCCGATTCCAATTTTGCCGGAATTCCGCATTATTCCGCATTCCGGATTTCGCGGAACAATGCGGAAACCCCAATTCCGGCAGAATTTCGGAATTTTAGCTTCCGCAGAATTCAGAAGCCCATGCCTGGTGTAGGTATAGAGTACAGAGGAACTCAGCAGAGCAGCCACAAGGCCAGAGAGAACACAAGACCCATCTGTGAAGACTGGAGAGCTCTGGGGGGACAGATGTGACACAACAAGGGGCCTCTCACCATAACAGATGGCTGGGATAGCAGAAGTGCAGAGACTCAGCAGCACACACTGTGCCTGTAACAGCCAGGACATGCTGGAGGCAGCTGGGGCAGATGACTGGGATAGCAGAAGAGCCTCAGCAGCACACACTGTGCCTGTAACAGCTGGGACATGCTGGAGGCAGCAGGGGCAGATGGCTGGGATAGCAGAAGAGCCTCAGCAGCACACACTGTGCCTGTAACAGCCGGGACATGCTGGAGGCAGCAGGGGCAGATGGCTGGGATAGCAGAAGTGCAGAGCCTCAGCAGCACACACTGTGCCTGTAACAGCCGGGACATGCTGGAGGCAGAAGGGGCAGATGGCTGGGATAGCAGAAGTGCAGAGCCTCAGCAGCACACACTGTGCCTGTAACAGCCGGGACATGCTGGAGGCAGCAGGGGCAGATGGCTGGGATAGCAGAAGAGCCTCAGCAGCACACACTGTGCCTGTAACAGCCGGGACATGCTGGAGGCAGCAGGGGCAGATGGCTGGGATAGCAGAAGAGCCTCAGCAGCACACACTGTGCCTGTAACAGCCGGGACATGCTGGAGGCAGCAGGGGCAGATGGCTGGGATAGCAGAAGTGCAGAGCCTCAGCAGCACACACTGTGCCTGTAACAGAGGGGACATGCTGGAGGCAGCAGGGGCCAATGGCTGGGATAGCAGAAGTGTAGAGCCTCAGCAGCACACACTGTGCCTGTAACAGCCGGGACATGCTGGAGGCAGCAGGGGCAGATGGCTGGGATAGCAGAAGTGCAGAGCCTCAGCAGTACACACTGTGCCTGTAACAGCCGGGACACGCTGGAGGCAGCAGGGGCAGATGGCTGGGATAGCAGAAGTGCAGAGCCTCAGCAGCACACGCTGTGCCTGTAACAGAGGGGACATGCTGGAGGCAGCAGGGGCCAATGGCTGGGATAGCAGAAGTGTAGAGCCTCAGCAGCACACACTGTGCCTGTAACAGCCGGGACATGCTGGAGGCAGCAGGGGCAGATGGCTGGGATAGCAGAAGTGCAGAGCCTCAGCAGTACACACTGTGCCTGTAACAGCCGGGACACGCTGGAGGCAGCAGGGGCAGATGGCTGGGATAGCAGAAGTGCAGAGCCTCAGCAGCACACACTGTGCCTATAACAGCCGGGGCATGCTGGAGACAGCAGAGGCAGATGGCTGGGATAGCAGAAGTGCAGGGCATCAGCAGCACACACTGTGCCTGTAACAGCCGGGACATGCTGCAGGCAGCAGGGGCAGATGGCTGGGATAGCAGAAGAGCCTCAGCAGCACACACTGTGCCTGTAACAGCCGGGACATGCTGGAGGCAGCAGGGGCAGATGGCTGGGATAGCAGAAGAGCCTCAGCAGCACACACTGTGCCTGTAACAGCCGGGACATGCTGGAGGCAGCTGGGGCAGATGGCTGGGATAGTAGAAGTGCAGAGCCTCAGCAGCACACACTGTCCCTGTAACAGCCGGGACATGCTGGAGGCAGCAGGGGCAGATGGCTGGGATAGCAGAAGTGCAGATCCTCAGCAGCATACACTGTGCCTGTAACAGCCAGGACATGCTGGAGGCAGCAGGGGCCGATGGCTGGGATAGCAGAAGTGCAGAGCCTCAGCAGCACACGCTGTGCCTGTAACAGCCGGGACACGCTGGAGGCAGCAGGGGCAGATGGCTGGGATAGCACTAGCAGAAGTGCAGAGCCTCAGCAGCACACGCTGTGCCTGTAACAGCCGGGACATGCTGGAGGCAGAAGGGGCAGATGGCTGGGATAGCAGAAGTGCAGAGCCTCAGCAGCACACACTGTGCCTGTAACAGCCGGGACATGCTGGAGGCAGCAGGGGCAGATGGCTGGGATAGCAGAAGAGCCTCAGCAGCACACACTGTGCCTGTAACAGCCGGGACATGCTGGAGGCAGCAGGGGCAGATGGCTGGGATAGCAGAAGTGCACAGCCTCAGCAGCACACACTGTGCCTGTAACAGCCAGGACATGCTGGAGGCAGCAGGGGCAGATGGCTGGGATAGCAGAAGTGCAAAGCCTCAGCAGCACACACTGTGCCTGTAACTGAAGGGACATGCTGGAGGCAGCAGGGGCCAATGGCTGGGATAGCAGAAGTGTAGAGCCTCAGCAGCATACACTGTGCCTGTAACAGCAGGGACATGCTGGAGGCAGCAGGGGCAGATGACTGGCATAGCAGAAGTGCAGAGCCTCAGCAGTACACACTGTGCCTGTAACAGCCGGGACACGCTGGAGGCAGCAGGGGCAGATGGCTGGGATAGCAGAAGTGCAAAGCCTCAGCAGCACACACTGTGCCTATAACAGCCGGGGCATGCTGGAGACAGCAGAGGCAGATGGCTGGGATAGCAGAAGTGCAGGGCATCAGCAGCACACACTGTGCCTGTAACAGCCGGGACATGCTGGAGGCAGCAGGGGCAGATGGCTCGGATAGCAGAAGAGCCTCAGCAGCACACACTGTGCCTGTAACAGCCGGGACATGCTGGAGGCAGCAGGGGCAGATGGCTGGGATAGCAGAAGAGCCTCAGCAGCACACACTGTGCCTGTAACAGCCGGGACATGCTGGAGGCAGCTGGGGCAGATGGCTGGGATAGTAGAAGTGCAGAGCCTCAGCAGCACACACTGTCCCTGTAACAGCCGGGACATGCTGGAGGCAGCAGGGGCAGATGGCTGGGATAGCAGAAGTGCAGATCCTCAGCAGCACACACTGTGCCTGTAACAGCCAGGACATGCTGGAGGCAGCAGGGGCCGATGGCTGGGATAGCAGAAGTGCAGAGCCTCAGCAGCACACGCTGTGCCTGTAACAGCCGGGACACGCTGGAGGCAGCAGGGGCAGATGGCTGGGATAGCAGAAGTGCAGAGCCTCAGCAGCACACGCTGTGCCTGTAACAGCCGGGACATGCTGGAGGCAGAAGGGGCAGATGGCTGGGATAGCAGAAGTGCAGAGCCTCAGCAGCACACACTGTGCCTATAACAGCCGGGACATGCTGGAGGCAGTAGGGGCAGATGGTTGGGATAGCAGAAGTGCCTCAGCAGCGCACACTGTGCCTGTAACAGCCGAGGCATGCTGGAGGCAGCAGGGGCAGATGGCTGGGATAACAGAAGTGCCTCAGCAGCACACACTGTGCCTGTAACAGCCAGGACATGCTGGAGGCAGCAGGGGCAGATGGCTGGGATAGCAGAAGTGCAGAGCCTCAGCAGCACACACTGTGCCTGTAACAGAAGGGACATGCTGGAGGCAGCAGGGGCCAATGGCTGGGATAGCAGAAGTGTAGAGCCTCAGCAGCATACACTGTGCCTGTAACAGCTGGGACATGCTGGAGGCAGCAGGGGCAGATGGCTGGGATAGCAGAAGTGCAGAGCCTCAGCAGTACACACTGTGCCTGTAACAGCCAGGACACGCTGGAGGCAGCAGGGGTAGATGGCTGGGATAGCAGAAGTGCAGAGCCTCAGCAGCACACACTGTGCCTATAACAGCCAGGTCATGCTGGAGACAGCAGAGGCAGATGGCTGGGATAGCAGAAGTGCAGGGCATCAGCAGCACACACTGTGCCTGTAACAGCCGGGACATGCTGGAGGCAGCAGGGGCAGATGGCTGGGATAGCAGAAGAGCCTCAGCAGCACACACTGTGCCTGTAACAGCCGGGACATGCTGGAGGCAGCAGGGGCAGATGGCTGGGATAGCAGAAGAGCCTCAGCAGCACACACTGTGCCTGTAACAGCCGGGACATGCTGGAGGCAGCAGGGGCAGATGGCTGGGATAGCAGAAGTGCAGATCCTCAGCAGCACACACTGTGCCTGTAACAGCCAGGACATGCTGGAGGCAGCAGGGGCCGATGGCTGGGATAGCAGAAGTGCAGAGCCTCAGCAGCACACGCTGTGCCTGTAACAGCCGGGACACGCTGGAGGCAGCAGGGGCAGATGGCTGGGATAGCAGAAGTGCAGAGCCTCAGCAGCACACGCTGTGCCTGTAACAGCCGGGACATGCTGGAGGCAGCAGGGGCAGATGGCTGGGATAGCAGAAGAGCCTCAGCAGCACACACTGTGCCTGTAAAAGCCGGGACATGCTGGAGGCAGCAGGGGCAGATGGCTGGGATAGCAGAAGAGCCTCAGCAGCACACACTGTGCTGTAACAGCCGGGACATGCTGGAGGCAGCAGGGGCAGATGGCTGGGATAGCAGAAGTGCAGATCCTCAGCAGCACACACTGTGCCTGTAACAGCCAGGACATGCTGGAGGCAGCAGGGGCCGATGGCTGGGATAGCAGAAGTGCAGAGCCTCAGCAGCACACGCTGTGCCTGTAACAGCCGGGACACGCTGGAGGCAGCAGGGGCAGATGGCTGGGATAGCAGAAGTGCAGAGCCTCAGCAGCACACGCTGTGCCTGTAACAGCCGGGACATGCTGGAGGCAGCAGGGGCAGATGGCTGGGATAGCAGAAGTGCAGAGCCTCAGCAGCACACACTGTGCCTGTAACAGCCGGGACATGCTGGAGGCAGCAGGGGCAGATGGCTGGGATAGCAGAAGAGCCTCAGCAGCACACACTGTGCCTGTAACAGCCGGGACATGCTGGAGGCAGCAGGGGCAGATGGCTGGGATAGCAGAAGTGCACAGCCTCAGCAGCACACACTGTGCCTGTAACAGCCAGGACATGCTGGAGGCAGCAGGGGCAGATGGCTGGGATGGCAGAAGTGCAGAGCCTCAGCAGCACACACTGTGCCTGTAACAGAAGGGACATGCTGGAGGCAGCAGGGGCCAATGGCTGGGATAGCAGAAGTGTAGAGCCTCAGCAGCATACACTGTGCCTGTAACAGCAGGGACATGCTGGAGGCAGCAGGGGCAGTTGGCTGGGATAGCAGAAGTGCAGAGCCTCAGCAGTACACACTGTGCCTGTAACAGCCGGGACACGCTGGAGGCAGCAGGGGCAGATGGCTGGGATAGCAGAAGTGCAGAGCCTCAGCAGCACACACCGTGCCTATAACAGCCGGGGCATGCTGGAGACAGCAGAGGCAGATGGCTGGGATAGCAGAAGTGCAGGGCATCAGCAGCACACACTGTGCCTGTAACAGCCGGGACATGCTGGAGGCAGCAGGGGCAGATGGCTGGGATAGCAGAAGAGCCTCAGCAGCACACACTGTGCCTGTAACAGCCGGGACATGCTGGAGGCAGCAGGGGCAGATGGCTGGGATAGCAGAAGAGCCTCAGCAGCACACACTGTGCCTGTAACAGCCGGGACATGCTGGAGGCAGCTGGGGCAGATGGCTGGGATAGTAGAAGTGCAGAGCCTCAGCAGCACACACTGTCCCTGTAACATCCGGGACATGCTGGAGGCAGCAGGGGCAGATGGCTGGGATAGCAGAAGTGCAGATCCTCAGCAGCACACACTGTGCCTGTAACAGCCAGGACATGCTGGAGGCAGCAGGGGCAGATGGCTGGGATAGCAGAAGTGCAGAGCCTCAGCAGCACACGCTGTGCCTGTATCAGCCGGGACACGCTGGAGGCAGCAGGGGCAGATGGCTGGGATAGCAGAAGTGCAGAGCCTCAGCAGCACACGCTGTGCCTGTAACAGCCGGGACATGCTGGAGGCAGAAGGGGCAGATGGCTGGGATAGCAGAAGTGCAGAGCCTCAGCAGCACACACTGTGCCTGTAACAGCCGGGACATGCTGGAGGCAGCAGGGGCAGATGGCTGGGATAGCAGAAGAGCCTCAGCAGCACACGCTGTGCCTGTAACAGCCGGGACATGCTGGAGGCAGCAGGGGCAGATAGCTGGGATAGCAGAAGTGCAGAGCCTCAGCAGCACACACTGTGCCTGTAACAGCCGGGACATGCTGGAGGCAGCAGGGGCAGATGGCTGGGATAGCAGAAGTGCCTCAGCAGCACACACTGTGCCTGTAACAGCCCGGACATGCTGAAGGCAGGAGGGGCAGATGGCTGGGATAGCAGAAGTGCCTCAGCAGCACACATTGTGCCTGTAACATCCAGGACATGCTGGAGGCAGCAGGGGCAGATGGCTGGGATAGCAGAAGTGCAGAGCCTCAGCAGCACACACTGTGCCTGTAACAGCCAGGACATGCTGATGGCAGCAGGGGCAGATGGCTGGGATAGCAGAAGTGCAGAGCCTCAGCAGCACACATTGTGCCTGTAACAGCCAGGACATGCTGATGGCAGCAGGGGCCGATGGCTGGGATAGCAGAAGTGCAGAGCCTCAGCAGCACACGCTGTGCCTGTAACAGCCGGGACATGCTGGAGGCAGAAGGGGCAGATGGCTGGGATAGCAGAAGTGCAGAGCCTCAGCAGCACACACTGTGCCTGTAACAGCCGGGACATGCTGGAGGCAGCAGGGGCAGATGGCTGGGATAGCAGAAGTGCAGAGCCTCAGCAGCACACACTGTGCCTGTAACAGCCGGGACATGCTGGAGGCAGCAGGGGCAGATGGCTGGGATAGCAGAAGTGCAGAGCCTCAGCAGCACACACTGTGCCTGTAACAGCCAGGACATGCTGGAGGCAGCAGGGGCAGATGGCTGGGATAGCAGAAGTGCCTCAGCAGCACACACTGTGCCTGTAACAGCCGGGACATGCTGGAGACAGCAGGGGAAGATGGCTGGGATAGCAGAAGTGCAGAGCCTCAGCAGCACACACTGTGCCTGTAACAGCCGGGACATGCTGGAGGCAGCAGGGGCAGATGGCTGGGATAGCAGAAGCACAGAGCCTCAGCAGCACACGCTGTGCCTGTAACAGCCGGGACATGCTGGGGGACAGCAGGGGCAGATGGCTGGGATAGCAGAAGTGCAGAGCCTCAGCAGCACACACTTTCCCTGTAACAGCCGGGACATGCTGGAAGCAGCAGGGGCAGATGGCTGGGATAGCAGAAGTGCCTCAGCAGCACACACTGCCTGTAACAGGCGGGACATGCTGGAGGCAGCAGGGGCAGATGGCTGGGATAGCAGAAGTGCAGAGCCTCAGCAGCACACACTGTGCCTGTAACAGCCGGGACATGCTGGAGGCAGCAGGGGCAGATGGCTGGGATAGCAGAAGTGCAGAGCCTCAGCAGCACACACTGTGCCTGTAACAGCCAGGACATGCTGATGGCAGCAGGGGCCGATGGCTGGGATAGCAGAAGTGCAGAGCCTCAGCAGCACACGCTGTGCCTGTAACAGCCGGGACATGCTGGAGGCAGAAGGGGCAGATGGCTGGGATAGCAGAAGTGCAGAGCCTCAACAGCACACACTTTCCCTGTAACAGCCGGGACACGCTGGAGGCAGCAGGGGCAGATGGCTGCCGGGATAGCAGAAGTGCAGAGCCTCAGCAGCACACACTGTGCCTGTAACAGGCGGAACACGCTGGAGGCAGCAGGGGCAGATGGCTGGGATAGCAGAAGTGCCTCAGCAGCACACACTGTGCCTGTAACAGCCGGGACATGCTGGAGACAGCAGGGGCAGATGGCTGGGATAGCAGAAGTGCAGAGCCTCAGCAGCACACACTGTGCCTGTAACAGCCGGGACATGCTGGAGGCAGCAGGGGCAGATGGCTGGGATAGCAGAAGCACAGAGCCTCAGCAGCACACGCTGTGCCTGTAACAGCCGGGACATGCTGGGGGACAGCAGGGGCAGATGGCTGGGATAGCAGAAGTGCAGAGCCTCAGCAGCACACACTTTCCCTGTAACAGCCGGGACATGCTGGAAGCAGCAGGGGCAGATGGCTGGGATAGCAGAAGTGCCTCAGCAGCACACACTGTGCCTGTAACAGCCGGGACATGCTGGAGGCAGCAGGGGCAGATGGCTGGGATAGCAGAAGTGCAGAGCCTCAGCAGCACACACTGTGCCTGTAACAGCCGGGACATGCTGGAGGCAGCAGGGGCAGATGGCTGGGATAGCAGAAGTGCAGAGCCTCAGCAGCACACGCTGTGCCTGTAACAGCCGGGACATGCTGGAGGCAGCAGGGGCAGATGGCTGGGATAGCAGAAGTGCCTCAGCAGCACACACTGTGCCTGTAACAGCCAGGACATGCTGGAGGCAGCAGGGGCAGATGGCTGGGATAGCAGAAGTGCAGAGCCTCAGCAGTACACACTGTGCCGGTAACAGCCGGGACATGCTGGAGGCAGCAGGGGCAGATGACTGGGATAGCAGAAGGGCAGAGCCTCAGCAGCACACACTGTGCCTGTAACAGCCGGACATGCTGGAGGCAGCAGGGGCAGATGGCTGGGATAGCAGAAGTACAGAGCCTCAGCAGCACACACTGTGCCTGTAACAGCCGGGACATGCTGGGGGACAGCAGGGGCAGATGGCTGGGATAGCAGAAGTGCAGAGCCTCAGCAGCACACACTGTCCCTGTAACAGCCGGGACATGCTGGAGGCAGCAGGGGCAGATGGCTGGGATAGCAGAAGTGCCTCAGCAGCACACACTGTGCCTGTAACAGCCGGGACATGCTGGAGGCAGCAGGGGCAGATGGCTGGGATAGCAGAAGTGCAGAGCCTCAGCAGCGCACACTGTGTCTGTAACAGCTGGGACATGCTGGAGGCAGCAGGGGCAGATGGCTGGGATAGCAGAAGTGCAGAGCCTCAGCAGCACACACTGTGCCTGTAACAGCCGGGACATGCTGGAGGCAGCAGAGGCAGATGGCTGGGATAGCAGAAGTGCAGAGCCTCAGCAGCACACACTGTGCCTGTAACAGCCGGGACATGCTGGAGGTAGCGGGGGCAGATTGCTGGGATAGCAGAAGAGCCTCAGCAGCACACACTGTGCCTGTAACAGCCTGGACATGCTGGAGGCAGCAGGGGCAGATGGCTGGGATAGCATATGTGCAGAGCCTCAACAGCACACACTGTGCCTGTAACAGCCGGGACATGCTGGAGGCAGCAGGGGCAGATAGCTGGGATAGCATATGTGCAGAGCCTCAGCAGCACACACTGTGCCTGTAACAGCTGGGACATGCTGCAGGCAGCAGGGGCAGATGGCTGGGATAGCAGAAGTGCAGAGCCACAGCAGCACACACTGTGCCTGTAACAGCCGGGACATGCTGGAGGCAGCAGAGGCAGATGGCTGGGATAGCTGAAGTGCAGAGCCTCAGCAGCACACGCTGTGCCTGTAACAGCCGGGACATGCTGGAGGCAGCAGGGGCAGATGGCTGGGATAGCAGAAGTGCCTCAGCAGCACACACTGTGCCTGTAACAGCCGGGACAAGCTGGAGGCAGGAGGGGCAGATGGCTGGGATAGCAGAAGTGCCTCAGCAGCACACACTGTGCCTGTAACAGCCAGGACATGCTGGAGACAGCAGGGGCAGATGGCTGGGATAACAGAAGTGCAGAGCCACAGCAGCACACACTGTGCCTGTAACAGCCGGGACATGCTGGAGGCAGCAGGGGCAGATGGCTGGGATAGCAGAAGTGCAGAGCCTCAGCAGCACACACTGTGCCTGTAACAGCCAGGACATGCTGATGGCAGCAGGGGCCGATGGCTGGGATAGCAGAAGTGCAGAGCCTCAGCAGCACACGCTGTGCCTGTAACAGCCGGGACATGCTGGAGGCAGAAGGGGCAGATGGCTGGGATAGCAGAAGTGCAGAGCCTCAGCAGCACACACTTTCCCTGTAACAGCCGGGACACGCTGGAGGCAGCAGGGGCAGATGGCTGCCGGGATAGCAGAAGTGCAGAGCCTCAGCAGCACACACTGTGCCTGTAACAGCCGGGACACGCTGGAGGCAGCAGGGGCAGATGGCTGGGATAGCAGAAGTGCAGAGCCTCAGCAGCACACACTGTGCCTGTAACAGCCGGGACATGCTGGAGACAGCAGGGGCAGATGGCTGGGATAGCAGAAGTGCAGAGCCTCAGCAGCACACACTGTGCCTGTAACAGCCGGGACATGCTGGAGGCAGCAGGGGCAGATGGCTGGCATAGCAGAAGCACAGAGCCTCAGCAGCACACGCTGTGCCTGTAACAGCCGGGACATGCTGGAGGCAGCAGGGGCAGATGGCTGGGATAGCAGAAGTGCAGAGCCTCAGCAGCACACACTGTGCCTGTAACAGCTGGGACATGCTGGAGGCGGCAGGGGCAGATGGCTGGGATAGCAGAAGTGCAGAGCCTCAGCAGCACACGCTGTGCCTGTAACAGCCGGGACATGCTGGAGGCAGCAGGGGTAGATGGCTGGGATAGCAGAAGTGCCTCAGCAGCACACACTGCCTGTAACAGGCGGGACATGCTGGAGGCTGCAGGGGAAGATGGCTGGGATAGCAGAAGTGCAGAGCCTCAGCAGCACACACTGTGCCTGTAACAGCTGGGACATGCTGGAGGCAGCAGGGGCAGATGACTGGGATAGCAGAAGGGCAGAGCCTCAGCAGCACACACTGTGCCTGTAACAGCCGGACATGCTGGAGGCAGCAGGGGCAGATGGCTGGGATAGCAGAAGTACAGAGCCTAAGCAGCACACACTGTGCCTGTAACAGCCGGGACATGCTGGAGGCAGCAGGGGCAGATGGCTGGGATAGCAGAAGCACAGAGTCTCAACAGCACACGCTGTGCCTGTAACAGCCGGGACATGCTGGGGGACAGCAGGGGCAGATGGCTGGGATAGCAGAAGTGCAGAGCCTCAGCAGCACACACTTTCCCTGTAACAGCCGGGACATGCTGCAGGCAGCAGGGGCAGATGGCTGGGATAGCAGAAGTGCAGAGCCTCAGCAGCACACACTGTGCCTGTAACAGCCGGGACATGCTGGAGGCAGCAGGGGCAGATGGCTGGGATAGCATATGTGCAGAGCCTCAGCAGCACACACTGTGCCTGTAACAGCCGGGACATGCTGGAGGCAGCAGGGGCAGATGACTGGGATAGCAGAAGTGCAGAGCCTCAGCAGCACACACTGTGCCTGTAACAGCCAGGACATGCTGGAGGTAGCGGGGGCAGATGGCTGGGATAGCAGATGAGCCTCAGCAGCACACACTGTGCCTGTAACAGCCGGGACATGCTGGAGGCAGCAGGGGCAGATGGCTGGCATAGCATATGTGCAGAGCCTCAGCAGCACACACTGTGCCTGTAACAGCCAGGACATGCTGCAGGCAGCAGGGGCAGATGGCTGGGATAGCAGAAGTGCAGAGCCTCAGCAGCACACACTGTGCCTGTAACAGCCAGGACATGCTGGAGGTAGCGGGGGCAGATGGCTGGGATAGCAGAAGAGCCTCAGCAGAACACACTGTGCCTGTAACAGCCGGGACATGCTGCAGGCAGCAGGGGCAGATGGCTGGGATAGCAGAAGTGCAGAGCCTCAGCAGCACACACTGTGCCTGTAACAGCCAGGACATGCTGGAGGTAGCGGGGGCAGATGGCTGGGATAGCAGATGAGCCTCAGCAGCACACACTGTGCCTGTAACAGCCGGGACATGCTGGAGGCAGCAGGGGCAGATGGCTGGCATAGCATATGTGCAGAGCCTCAGCAGCACACACTGTGCCTGTAACAGCCAGGACATGCTGCAGGCAGCAGGGGCAGATGGCTGGGATAGCAGAAGTGCAGAGCCTCAGCAGCACATACTGTGCCTGTAACAGCCGGGACACGCTAGAGGCAGCAGGGGCAGATGGCTGGGATAGCAGAAGTGCAGAGCCTCAGCAGCACACGCTGTGCCTGTAACAGCCGAGACATGCTGGAGGCAGCAGGGGCAGATGGCTGGGATAGCAGAAGCACAGAGCCTCAGCAGCACACGCTGTGCCTGTAACAGCCGGGACATGCTGGGGGACAGCAGGGGCAGATGGCTGGGATAGCAGAAGTGCAGAGCCTCAGCAGCACACACTGTCCCTGTAACAGCCGGGACATGCTGGAGGCAGCAGGGGCAGATGGCTGGAATAGCAGAAGTGCAGAGCCTCAGCAGCGCACACTGTGTCTGTAACAGCTGGGACATGCTGGAGGCAGCAGGGGCAGATGGCTGGGATAGCAGAAGTGCAGAGCCTCAGCAGCACACACTGTGCCTGTAACAGCCGGGACATGCTGGAGGCAGCAGAGGCAGATGGCTGGGATAGCAGAAGTGCAGAGCCTCAGCAGCACACACTGTGCCTGTAACAGCCGGGACATGCTGGAGGTAGCGGGGGCAGATGGCTGGGATAGCAGAAGAGCCTCAGCAGCACACACTGTGCCTGTAACAGCCTGGACATGCTGGAGGCAGCAGGGGCAGGTGGCTGGGATAGCATATGTGCAGAGCCTCAACAGCACACACTGTGCCTGTAACAGCCGGGACATGCTGGAGGCAGCAGGGGCAGATAGCTGGGATAGCAGAAGAGCCTCAGCAGCACACACTGTGCCTGTAACAGCCGGGACATGCTGCAGGCAGCAGGGGCAGATGGCTGGGATAGCAGAAGTGCAGAGCCTCAGCAGCACACACTGTGCCTGTAACAGCCGGGACATGCTGGAGGTAGCGGGGGCAGATGGCTGGGATAGCAGAAGAGCCTCAGCAGCACACACTGTGCCTGTAACAGCCTGGACATGCTGGAGGCAGCAGGGGCAGATGGCTGGGATAGCAGAAGTGCAGAGCCTCAGCAGCACACACTTTCCCTGTAACAGCCGGGACATGCTGGAGGCGGCAGGGGCAGATGGCTGGGATAGCATATGTGCAGAGCCTCAGCAGCACACACTGTGCCTGTAACAGCCGGGACATGCTGGAGGCAGCAGGGGCAGATGGCTGGGATAGCATACGTGCAGAGCTTCAGCAGCACACACTGTGCCTGTAACAGCCGGGACATGCTGCAGGCAGCAAGGGCAGATGGCTGGGATAGCAGAAGAGCCTCAGCAGCACACACTGTGCCTGTAACAGCTTGGACATGCTGGAGGTAGCAGGGGCAGATGGCTGGGATAGCATATGTGCAGAGCCTCAACAGCACACACTGTGCCTGTAACAGCCGGGACATGCTGGAGGCAGCAGGGGCAGATAGCTGGGATAGCATATGTGCAGAGCCTCAGCAGCACACACTGTGCCTGTAACAGCCGGGACATGCTGGAGGCAGCAGGGGCAGATGGCTGGGATAGCAGAAGTGCAGAGCCTCAGCAGCACACACTGTGCCTGTAACAGCCGGGACATGCTGGAGGCAGCAGAGGCAGATGCCTGGGATAGCTGAAGTGCAGAGCCTCAGCAGCACACACTGTGCCTGTAACAGCTGGGACATGCTGGAGGCAGCTGAGGTAGATGGCTGGGATAGCAGAAGTGCAGAGCCTCAGCAGCACACACTGTGCCTGTAACAGCCGGGACATGCTGGAGGCAGCGGGGGCAGATGGCTGGGATAGCAGAAGAGCCTCAGCAGAACACACTGTGCCTGTAACAGCCGGGACATGCTGGAGGCAGCAGGGGCAGATGGCTGGGATAGCATACGTGCAGAGCTTCAGCAGCACACACTGTGCCTGTAACAGCCGGGACATGCTGCAGGCAGCAAGGGCAGATGGCTGGGATAGCAGAAGTGCAGAGCCTCAGCAGCACACACTGTGCCTGTAAAAGCCGGGACATGCTGGAGGCAGCAGGGGCAGATGGCTGGGATAGCATATCTGCAGAGCCTTAGCAGCACACACTGTGCCTGTAACAGCCAGGACATGCTGGAGACAGCAGGGGCAGATGGCTGGGATAGCAGAAGTGCAGAGCCTCAGCAGCACACACTGTGCCTGTAACAGCCAGGACATGCTGGAGACAGCAGGGGCTGATGGCTGGGATAGCAGAAGTGCAGAGCCTCAGCAGCACACACTGTGCCTGTAACAGCCGGGACATGCTGGAGGCAGCAGGGGCAGATGGCTGGGATAGCAGAAGTGCAGAGCCTCAGCAGCACACACTGTGCCTGTAACAGCCGGGACATGCTGGAGGTAGCGGGGGCAGATGGCTGGGATAGCAGAAGAGCCTCAGCAGCACACACTGTGCCTGTAACAGCCGGGACATGCTGGAGGCAGCAGGGGCAGATGGCTGGGATAGCAGAAGTGCAGAGCCTCAGCAGCACACGCTGTGCCTGTAACAGCCGGGACATGCTGGAGGCAGAAGGGGCAGATGGCTGGGATAGCATATGTGCAGAGCCTCAGCAGCACACACTGTGCCTGTAACAGCCGGGACATGCTGGAGGCAGAAGGGGCAGATGGCTGGGATAGCATATGTGCAGAGCCTCAGCAGCACACACTGTGCCTGTAACAGCCGGGACATGCTGGAGGCAGCAGGGGCAGCTGGCTGGGATAGCAGAAGTGCAGAGCCTCAGCAGCACACACTGTGCCTGTAACAGCCGGGACATGCTGGAGGCAGCAGGGCAGATGGCTGGGATAGCAGAAGTGCAGAGCCTCAGCAGCACACACTGTGCCTGTAACAGCCGGGACATGCTGGAGGCAGCAGGGGCAGATGGCTGGGATAGCAGAAGTGCAGAGCCTCAGCAGCACACACGGTGCCTGTAACAGCCGGGACATGCTGGAGGCAGCAGGGGCAGATGGCGGGGATAGTATATGTGCAGAGCCTCAGCAGCACACACTGTGCCTGTAACAGCCGGGACATGCTGGAGGCAGCAGGGGCAGATGGCTGGGATAGCAGAAGTGCCTCAGCAGCACACACTGTGCCTGTAACAGCCGGGACATGCTGCAGGCAGCAGGGCAGATGGCTGGGATAGCAGAAGTACAGAGCCTCAGCAGCACACACTGTGCCTGTAACAGCCGGGACATGCTGGAGGCAGCAGGGGCAGCTGGCTGGGATAGCAGAAGTGCAGAGCCTCAGCAGCACACACTGTGCCTGTAACAGCCGGGACATGCTGGAGGCAGCAGGGGCAGATGGCTGGGATAGCAGAAGTGCAGAGCCTCAGCAGCACACACTGTGCCTGTAACAGCCGGGACATGCTGTAGGCAGCACGGGCAGATGACTGGGATAGCAGAAGTGCAGAGCCTCAGCAGCACACACTGTGCCTGTAACAGCCGGGACATGCTGGAGGCAGCAGGGGCAGATGGCTGGGATAGCAGAAGTGCAGAGCCTCAGCAGCACACACGGTGCCTGTAACAGCCGGGACATGCTGGAGGCAGCAGGGGCAGATGACGGGGATAGTATATGTGCAGAGCCTCAGCAGCACACACTGTGCCTGTAACAGCCGGGACATGCTGGAGGCAGCAGGGGCAGATGGCTGGGATAGCAGAAGTGCCTCAGCAGCACACACTGTGCCTGTAACAGCCGGGACATGCTGCAGGCAGCAGGGCAGATGGCTGGGATAGCAGAAGTACAGAGCCTCAGCAGCACACACTGTGCCTGTAACAGCCGGGACATGCTGGAGGCAGCAGGGGCAGATGGCTGGGATAGCAGAAGTGCAGAGCCTCAGCAGCACACACTGTGCCTGTAACAGCCGGGACATGCTGGAGGTAGCGGGGGCAGATGGCTGGGATAGCAGAAGAGCCTCAGCAGCACACACTGTGCCTGTAACAGCCGGGACATGCTGGAGGCAGCAGGGGCAGATGGCTGGGATAGCATATGTGCAGAGCCTCAGCAGCACACACTGTGCCTGTAACAGCCGGGACATGCTGGAGGCAGAAGGGGCAGATGGCTGGGATAGCATATGTGCAGAGCCTCAGCAGCACACACTGTGCCTTTAACAGCCGGGACATGCTGGAGGCAGCAGGGGCAGCTGGCTGGGATAGCAGAAGTGCAGAGCCTCAGCAGCACACACTGTGCCTGTAACAGCCGGGACATGCTGGAGGCAGCAGGGGCAGATGGCTGGGATAGCAGAAGTGCAGAGCCTCAGCAGCACACACTGTGCCTGTAACAGCCGGGACATGCTGTAGGCAGCACGGGCAGATGGCTGGGATAGCAGAAGTGCAGAGCCTCAGCAGCACACACTGTGCCTGTAACAGCCGGGACATGCTGGAGGCAGCAGGGGCAGATGGCTGGGATAGCAGAAGTGCAGAGCCTCAGCAGCACACACGGTGCCTGTAACAGCCGGGACATGCTGGAGGCAGCAGGGGCAGATGGCGGGGATAGTATATGTGCAGAGCCTCAGCAGCACACACTGTGCCTGTAACAGCCGGGACATGCTGGAGGCAGCAGGGGCAGATGGCTGGGATAGCAGAAGTGCCTCAGCAGCACACACTGTGCCTGTAACAGCCGGGACATGCTGCAGGCAGCAGGGCAGATGGCTGGGATAGCAGAAGTACAGAGCCTCAGCAGCACACACTGTGCCTGTAACAGCCGGGACATGCTGGAGGCAGCAGGGGCAGCTGGCTGGGATAGCAGAAGTGCAGAGCCTCAGCAGCACACACTGTGCCTGTAACAGCCGGGACATGCTGGAGGCAGCAGGGGCAGATGGCTGGGATAGCAGAAGTGCAGAGCCTCAGCAGCACACACTGTGCCTGTAACAGCCGGGACATGCTGTAGGCAGCACGGGCAGATGGCTGGGATAGCAGAAGTGCAGAGCCTCAGCAGCACACACTGTGCCTGTAACAGCTGGGACATGCTGGAGGCAGCAGGGGCAGATGGCTGGGATAGCAGAAGTGCAGAGCCTCAGCAGCACACACGGTGCCTGTAACAGCCGGGACATGCTGGAGGCAGCAGGGGCAGATGGCGGGGATAGTATATGTGCAGAGCCTCAGCAGCACACACTGTGCCTGTAACAGCCGGGACATGCTGGAGGCAGCAGGGGCAGATGGCTGGGATAGCAGAAGTGCCTCAGCAGCACACACTGTGCCTGTAACAGCCGGGACATGCTGCAGGCAGCAGGGCAGATGGCTGGGATAGCAGAAGTACAGAGCCTCAGCAGCACACACTGTGCCTGTAACAGCCGGGACATGCTGGAGGCAGCAGGGGCAGATGGCTGGGATAGCAGAAGTGCAGAGCCTCAGCAGCACACACTGTGCCTGTAACAGCCGGGACATGCTGGAGGCAGCAGGGGCAGATGGCAGGGATAGCAGTGGTGCAGAGCCTCAGCAGCACACACTGTGCCTGTAACAGCCGGGATATGCTGGGGGCAGCAGGGGCAGATGGCTGGGATAGCAGAAGTGCAGACTGCAGAGCCTCAGCAGCACACACTGTGTTTGAGTGTATCAGGTACTTTGTATTCTTGGACCACGTGTTCCTTGTCTAAACTGATTTATTGTTTGTTTTTAGTTGCTGCAATGTTGCATTATGTTTGAAAACATAATCACATTTTTGAACTCTAATGAATGATAAATTAAAAATAAGCGTTAATAAATATTGGAGTGAATGTAAAGTATAAAGGAAAGTTTTAAAGGTATTTATACCCTTATATGGATTGTTCCTAACAGTATAATTGGCTAGAGGTGCTTGAGATGTTACTCACAAAAGAGGGTAATTGATACCCATGATCTTTTATAAAGTGGGACATACTAGAATTAAATTATTATTTCTATAGTGCTGACATCTTCCACAGCCCTTTACAGGTTATATAGTAACATTACTAACTGTCCCTCAGAGGGGCTCACAATCTAATCCCTGCCACAGGTGTATGTCCATTGCAGTCCACAGCCCATTTTAGAGGGAAGCCAATTAACTTATCTGTATGTTTTTGGTATGTGGGGGGAAAACAGCGTGCCTGGAGGAAACCCATGTAGACACGGGGAGAACATACAAACTCTGTGCAGATAGGGTTCGAAAACTGTTGACCCAGCACTGTATTGCCTTGATTCATTAAGCTGCTAAAGCAGCTCAGCTTAATGTGAGGGAGGGCTCACTAAAATGAACAGCGACCACTATGCACACCTTACATAGCAGTGCTCGTTGCAATGTAAGGAGCATGCCTTCCTTAGTTACGCATGTTGAGCATTCTATCTAATGCTCTGCTCTCTCTTCTGTCATCTCCTTTCACCCTCCCCCACACCGAGTATCACAACAAAACGGCTTGACTTGTGGAGCAGATGTGCTGACAGCAAACCAACAATTGTTCCCTCAGGTGATATCTTTTGTAAGGCTCTAATCCAGTTCTGTATCATACTTTAAGAAGAGACTTAAAGTTTCAAAAGCTAGCAATTAACTATGTACAGTTTAGTCATCGAAGGCATTACCACATTCAACGTTTGTTGGTTGATATCGGCAACAAAACGTTATTAATCCAAAGCAGTGACCACAATGTGAAGGCCACGTCTATATGCATGGACCAGACCATTCTGCCTGGAAGAGTCCCAGGATAGTAAACCTATCTAATAGTTTTCATTGTATTCTATATTCAAGCAGTCACCTGATTTTTGATACTTTACATAAGTTTAGAGCAGGGATGAGCAAGAATGATTTACCAAAAGCAAAATCGCCCCGCTACATGTGGGAAGCGTGGGCTGTGGAAGCAGGGGTTAAATCGCCTAGACCTCCTCCCCGGTTCGGATGTGTTCCATGCCGTTCTTCATCTTCTGACACTTGGCATTCTAAATCGAGCTACTGCAGTGAAGGCAGAAGTGTCAGAAGATGTAGTGCATTGGAAGGGAGGTGGCAGTCTAGGTGAGTTAATGTCTGCTTACACAGTTCACGCCACACACACGTTTGGGGTTGATATTGCTTTCTGCAATCTCATTCTTACTAAACCCTGGAGGCCAGGAGAGATATGAAGGGATTAAATGGACATCCTAGTCCAGGCAATTTCTCCAATAATTCTGCCTTCCAGTCTGGTGCAAGAAACGTCCAGTAACCAGAAACATGTTGCATGTCTTCATATTCATCAACTTTCTAAACAGAAGGATGTATTCTGATGAGGATATTGTGCCGTAACAGAGCATAATGATAAGTTAGATGGCTGAGGTTATTCCACAAACAGAGGCTGCAGTTTGCTTATTAACCACAAGATGGAGACATTACTTCTTCCAGGTGGAACGCAGAAACAAGGAGAAATGAATCCATAGACAGGAAGTTTGCAGAAAAAGGAGAAAAGAGGTCCTTGTAAGAGGCAATTTGTGTGATTCTTGTTATATATTAGCAGATAGCAAATGTATGCCAGCTGGGCCTTGTACAGGTTATGCTGTTGCTTACAGTGGGGGAGATTAGTACAGACATGGATATGGATGAGTTTGAGAATACAGTAGAATCTTGCTATAGTAAACTCAATCCCCAGGTCCTGACCATGAGCCTGTATGACTATGACAATGTATGTCAATCCTGATATAGTAAACTACTGAGCCAGGTCCCTTGGAGTTTACTATAAAGACACAGACAAGACACAAAACATGTAGATTGCGCTTTTCTCCTGGCGGACTCAAAGTACCAGAGCTGCAGCCACTAGGACGTGCTCTATAGGCAGTAGCTGCAGTAGGGAGTCTTGCCCAAGGTCTCTACTAGGGATCATAGGAGTAGCAATAGCCCCTGCAACCCCTGTGATTGCAGGGGGGCCCAGGGGCTTTGGGGCCCCTCCTCCCATCTGCATGCAGAGTAGTGCTGGGAGTTATATTTACCAGCTTCCAGCGCTGAAAATCTCTGTGTATCAGAGCAGCTGCCCTTCAAGGAGCTCCCGATCACATGACTTGTTCCGGTCATGTGATAGGGAGCCATTAATGGCAGCAGAGAGAGTGTGCTGTGATGCATGGAGGAGACCGATGCACTGGAAGCAGGAACCATTATTACTTAATATCCTGCACTACTCTGCATGGCAGGAGGGGGTGGCAGGGATGTTTTTTTTTCCCCCTCTGCCTGTCCGGTCCCTTTGGGGGGGGGGGGGTGCAGGGACCATGGATTTTTTTTCAGTGGTGCCCCCCATACATGGTAGTTATGCCCATCCTAGGGATTCTACTGTAGTAATACATGGAATGAGTGTAGGTATTGTAGACAACAATCATTTGTATGGATGGAGAGGTGGTGGTAATTATTAAAGAGAATCTATTTTTTAAAAAAAAAGAGCTCCTGGGGGGTACTTGTCTCTGTACGGGGAAGACTCAGGATTCTAATAAGGTTTCCCCCGTCCTCTTCGCCTTTCGGGATCCAGCGCTGGCACTCCTGCGCAGGTGCAGCAGCGGCTTTCCAATGTGCTCCAGTGGAAATAGTCAAGTCCGATCGCCAGTGCAGTAGAGCAGACCTGATCGGGCTCGGTTATTTCCGCTGTACCCATCGTGAGGCTGATACAGCACCTATGCAGGAGCGCGGTAGGTAAATATTGCAGCCGCTAATGTGCCACATCCGACAAGCTTGTCGGCTGATTTTATCAGGGCTACCTGCATTGGATACCAGAGGGTGAAAAGGACGGGGGAAGCCTTATTAGGATCCAGGGGCTACTTCCTCCTGAGGTAAGTACCCCCCAGGGGCTGTTTTTTGTTACAGATTCACTTCAAAGAAAGTCTTAGTGATTAGTGTTAGATGAAATGTGAACACTCACATAGGCCTTTATTCCATTCACTTTTTCTCCTAGGTGATATAGTTACCATACCTAATCAACAAAATGCTTTTTTTACCTTCAGCAAGCAAGAAAATACTCAGAATATTGAGAGCATTTTTTGCCTACCTTTTTAAATGCTTTCAATTGCAGAGTGCTAAAAAGTTGTTTTAAATAAAAGAAGAAAATTATAGTTGAAAACTTAGGAAATAAAGTGAACTGTATAGGGGCCACAGTGGTTTTCTCCTAACTGACTCAAAGTGCTTGAGAGCTGCAGAAGATACTCAGTAGGCCACCCTGCAGCATCAAGGAGACTTGCTATAAAAACAATTACTTAGCAAACAGATACTGGCTCCAGCCATGGAAAATAAAAGTTTGCCTTCTTAAATCAGAAGGTATTTGCGACAATTCAGATTGGAGCGAGCATATGATGATTTGTTGTCCCTGTAAGCTAACCACTCCTTCAGAACTGCCAGCTATAATGACACACCAGATTTGCTGCCAGCTATAATGGCACACCAGCCTCCTGCTGCCCAAGGCCCTGGCCTTTGAGGCCTGCCCATAAATCCAGCCTTGGGTGGTGTTAGTATGTGGGTTTTAAAACAGCAGGCGTGGTTTAACTTTCTAGGTGCGTGGACCATGGGGAAAATGGGAGTCAGTGACATCATAAGCAGTCATCTCCCAGTTCCACAGTGTGGAGGGAGGTTTAAAGTGAACCCGACGTGAGAGGTATATGGCGGCTGACAAATGTATTTTCTTTTAAATAATACTAGTTGCCTGGCAGCTCTGCTGATCTATTTTGCTGCAGTAGTTTCTGAATTACACCAGAAACAAACATGCAGCTAATCTTGTCAGATCTGGCAATAATGTCAGAAACACCCGATCTGCTGCATGCTGGTTCAGGGTCTGTTGCTAAAATTATTAGAGGCAGGAAACTGGTATTCCTTAAAGAGACTCCGTAACACAAATTGCATCCTGTTTTTTATCATCCTACAAGTTCCAAAAGCTATTCTAATGTGTTCTGGCTTACTGCAACACTTTCTACTATCACCATCTCTGTAATAAATCAACTTATCTCTCTCTTGTCAGACTTGTCAGCCTGTGTCTGGAAGGCTGCCAAGTTCTTCAGTGTTGTGGTTCTGCTATGAATTCCCCCTTCCAGGCCCCTCTATGCACACTGCCTGTGTATTATTTAGATTAGAGCAGCTTCTCTCTTCTCTCTTATCTTTTACAAGCTGGATAAATCGTCCTCTGAGCTGGCTGGGCTTTCACATAGTGAGGAATTACAGACAAGGGCAAAGCTGTTTGCAGGAAGAAAAGAGCAGCCTGAAACTTCAGTGCACGAGAGATGCAGGGGGAAAGAAACACACAAATGATCTCTTGAGATTCAAAAGGAAAGCTGTATACAGCCTGCTTGTGTATGGATGTATTTTCTATGTGTGGACATACTGTACATCAACCTACTTCCTGTTTTGGTGGCCATTTTGTTTGTTTATAAACAAACTTTTTAAAACGGTTTTTAACCACTTTTAATGCGGCGGGGAGCAGCGAAATTGTGACAGAGGGTAATAGGAGATGTCCCCTAACGCACTGGTATGTTTACTTTTGTGCGATTTTAACAATACAGATTCTCTTTAAAAGGAAATAAATATAGCAGCCTCCATATACCTCTCACCTCGGGTTCAATGTAATATATTCATAGGGATAGATTAAACAGAAAAAGTCAGTGTGGCCATACTTTGTTACAGAGGAGGTCATAGTACACCTGTCACTATCCTGATCACCCCCCCTTGCAGTAATTGCCATACAAGAGACTTTTAAATAACTGCTGTGACTTGTTTGCCAGTTTTCTAGTGCCCCTCCCCCCCTTCATGTGCCATAGATTATGTCTGGCATCTCACCTTCCTAGTAATAATTCAGACCAATCACATAACACAGCCTATCCAGTACAGCCATGTCCCTCTGCGTCCCCAAGCATTGCCAATGTCCTCCAGTATGTAAGCCCCCCCCCCCCCCCCCCCCAGTAATGCCATTGCTTTCCCAGTATAGCAATGTCCATTTTGCTCCCTTCCCCCACCTCCATGCAAAGTAGTAAAATGATACATTGGTTTATATCTAGCTGTCACAGTGTGCTCCAGTCCTCTGCTCCCATTAGCCTCTCTGCCTCTTCTCTCCTCATATCCTCATCCATCTACCACTACCAGCACTGCTGTAACATCACAGGAATGGTACAGTGGGAGGGGGATGTGAGGAGAGAAGGCCAGCTGGAGAGGAGGCAGAGGGAGGACAGGACCAAAGTTTTCTGCTTTCCTACAATACTTTTCTTGCGATACTCTGCTTGGAGCAAAATGTAAAGACACCTCAGACAATGTATTAGCCCAACACCTCAAAGGCAATATTGTTGTCTCCAGGTATACACAGATATATGGGTAAGTCCCTCAGCTAGTGGCAAGGCAAATCTTGTAGAGTGGTCCATACTCTGCATGACCCTACCACCCACAGGTAACAATAATGGGGAGTTCGGGGGGGATAGGATGGTGTATCGATAGTTTCACTGCTGTACAACCTGGATTATCCTCCCCTTACTATCTATCAATAGGCAGCAGCATCCTGTACAGATCACATGACCACATCACTGAGGATGGATGAGGACCAGAGTCACATGACCGAGAAGATATTCAACCTCACCCTGGAGATCATCAATCTGCTGACTGGAGAGGTGAGGAGGATGTTGGGAGGTCACATGACATCACTCTTATCTCTATTAATAAAACACACACCTGAATGGAGAGGTGAGGAGGATTCTGGGAGGTCACATAACAAAACATATCTCTATTAATAAAACACACATATAACATAAGAGGTTTGGGAAAATTTTAGGTCATGTGACATTCTTTTTTTTTTTTCTATACAGATTTGTTCTCCAGTGAAGTCTGATGGTCATGTGACCATCACGGTACCTCCACCTCACATTCTGATATCTGAGGGAAACAACATGCAGAAGATTCTGGAAATCACCAGGAAGATGATGGAGCTGCTGACAGGAGAGGTGAGCAGTGCTGGGAATTATCGGACATTACCCATAATGAGGTGTGTCTGTGTGGTGACTGTATCATTGTGTGTGTTTAGGTTCCTATAAGGTGTCAGGATATGTATTTCTCCATGCAGGAGTGGCAGTATATAGAAGGACACAAGGACCTCTACAAGGACACCATGGTGGAGAATCAGCTGCCCCTCACATCACCGGGTAAGAGGAGACTTTTATTTCTTTTAAAGCACAGAGCAGTATGGAGGGTCCACCTAGATTCTCCCCATCATCTGCTAAACACATAGAGACAATGTATTCAGTCAGTGTGTGTTTCCTGCAGACGGATCCAGTCACAGAAACCTACCAGAGAGATGTGCAGGTCCTCTTTATTCCCAGGATTGTCCAAAAAAAGATCACATCATCCCCCAACGATATCAGGTAGGTGGGGCGTTGGAGAATCCAAACTGTATGACACTTTTCTCTGTATATGCTGTTATCTATTTTCACATTTTAAATGACCTCTCATTTTGTGCACTTAGGGTGGAGAACTGATACATGTAAATGCTGCCATTAAGGTGCAAGAAGAAGAGATGTGTGTGAGGAGTGATCAGCAGTCTATGGAGAAGGGTGACATGATGGGGATAAAGAAAGAGGAAGAAGAAGAGACGTATGTGAGGAGTGATCAGCAGTCTATGGAGGAGGGTGACATGATGGGGACAATTAAAGAGGAAGAAGAGGAGACATATGTGAGGAGTGATCAGCAGTCTGTGGAGGAGGGTGACATGATGGGGGCAAATAAAGAGGAAGAACCAGAGATGTATGTAAGGAGTGATCAGCAGTCTGTGGAGGAGGGTGACATGATGGGAACAAGGAAAGAGGAAGAAGAGCTGTATGTGAGGAGTGATCAGCAGTCTATGGAGGAAGGTGACATGATGAGGACATATAAGGAGGAAGACATTATTACAGGGATGAGCACAGGTGAGTGATAAAGATTATATATTGAAAATACATATTAAGATGGATAAGAAATATGTCCCTGCTGGGCACAGTATAGATCACACATGAATCCAGTAAGTGGGGGAGGGGCTGTAAGAATGATGTTTGGGGGGGAGGGGAGACTGAAGTAAATAAAAACTCACTATAGAAGGTTGTTACCTTCAATATAGGAAAGCTTAATTGCACTTGGCATAGTTGCAAGTATTCACAGAAGTTACCCCCATACTGCTGAAATTCCTGGCAGTGAGTGAATCCCATGTTTCTGAATGGTCGTCATAAGAATGACCCGCTGTTACAAACGTTACACCTGGCGCAATTATATCACTTCCAAAATGATAGTGACAGGGACAGGAAACAGGTAGAAGCTCCCAAAGTGTGGGATTTCATCTAAGCTAAGAGGGGGTCCTGGTAACATAGGGGAGGGGGTCAGTAGTGGCAGGATGACAAAAGGACAGGAAAAAGCATAAAGGGGCAAAGGACCGGAGGAGCCAAAGAGGGGACATAAAGGGACACAGAAGACACACGGAGACAATGGTGGCATAGAGATTGACACTGCAGGGGCAAAGCAGACTTGGGGGAAAGAGTTGTTATACAGGGGGCGACTGGAAGTACAGGGGGACACTACAGGTACAGAGGACAGAGGTGGCATACAGGGGGAGACTGGATGTACAGGGGGACACAACAGGTACAGAGGAGGTACAGGGGACAGAGATGGTGTACAGGGGAAGACTGGAATGCAGGGGGACACTACAGGTACAGAGGAGGTACAGGGGACAGAGGTGGTGTACAGGGGAAGACTGGAAGTACAAGGGGACATTACAGTACAGGTGACTGGAAGTACAAGGGGACACTACAGGTACAGGGGACACAGGTGGCATATGGGGGAGACTGGAAGTACAGGGGGACACAGGGCCGGCCCGCCCATGAGGCGGGATGAAACTTTTGCCTCAGGCGGCACTTCTGGGGGGCGGCACCCGCCCGTCCGTGGGTGTGGGGTCCGCCCGAGCTGGAGGGGAAAGCGGGCAGGAAGGGGGTATTGGGCCTAGCGGCGGGGAGGGGGGTCGAACCCCCCCTCCCTCGCCTGGGTCCCCCGTCCTCCACTCCCCTCCAGCCTTAAAAAGTTACGTTGCTGCAGCTATTATAAGAGGCACGGGCGGGGATCACTCACCTCTTCCTCGTTCCAGCGTGCGCTCCACTGACATCACTTCCTGCTACGTCGCCCACTGTATTGTGAGTGGACGGCGTTACAGGAAGTGACATCAGTGGAGCGCACGTTGGAACGCGGAAAAGGTGAGTGATCCCCGCCCATGCCTCTTACAATGTCTGCAGCAACGTAACTTTTTAAAGCTGGAGGGGAGTGGAGGACGGGGGACCCAGGCGAGGGAGGGGGGGTCCGACCCCCCTCCGCGCCGCTAGGCCCAATAACCCCTTCCTGCCTGCTATCCCCTCCAGCTCGGCGGCCCCTTACAGCCACAGCTTGGGGGGGGGGGGGGGGGGCGGCGGCGATTTCTTTAAAGATTGCCTCAGGCGGCAAAAAGTCTAGGGCTGGGCCTGGGGGACACTACAGGTACAGATGAGGTACAGGGGACTGGTGCTATATGGGGGAGACTAGAAGTACAGCAGGACACTACAGGTACAGAGGAGGTACAGGGGACAGAGGTGGCATACAGGGGGAGACTTGAAGTACAGGGGGACACTACAGGTACAGGGGACAGAGGTGGCATACAGGGGGAAACTGGAAGTATAGGGGGACACTACTAGTACAGATGAGGTACAGGGAACAGAGGTGGCATACGGGGGAGACTGGAAGTAAAGGGGGACACTAAAAGTACAGAGGAGGTACAGGGGACACAGTTGGCATATGGCTGAGACTGGAAGTACAGGGGGACACACAGGTACAGAGGAGGTACAGGGGGCAGAGGTGGCATACAGGTGGAGACTGGAAGTACAGGGTGACACTACAGGTACAGAGGAGGTACAGGGGAAAGAGTTGTCATGGGGAATGAAGGCATAGGGGGACACTACAGGTACAGAGGAGGCACTGGGGACAGAGGTAGTATACAGGGGACACTGGAAGTAAAGGGGAGCACTACAGTTACAGAGGAGGTACAGGGGACAGAGTTGTCATGAGGGATGATGGCATGGAGGGGCACAGTGTAACGACTTACATATGGATTTATGTAAAGTATACATTTGCATTCCTGTGTAAGACTGACTGCACATTACATTACTTAACGTAGTAGCGCCGTGCTAATGAAGTTTCGCGCTACCATCACATCTTCCGGCACTTCAAAGGATCCAGCATAAGTTAAAGAGTGTGCACTATGCTGACAGGGCCGCGCATAGCGTGCGCTCACTTGTATTAACTCATGCTGATTGAGCGCATTATTGTATTGAAGCCACTAACCTGAAAACTGAATGTCCTGGCCAAGTGCCATACCTGATTCTTGGTGACATTACTGATCATTATTTCCAATTTATCTACGCTTACTTTCAAACCCGAATGCTTACCAAAAATTGTAAGACGTGAGTAGATTGGGGTGAATACTGTGGGATTTGAGAAGGAAAGTAGTACATGTTCTGTGAACATAATTTAGGCTTAAGGCTGGTTTCACAGTGGGACGTTACAGGCGCACGTTAGAGCAGCCTGTAACGCAGCCCACCGCACAGTAATGAAAAATCAATGGGCTGTTCACAGTGCCCACGTTGCGTTACAGTGTAACGCTGCGCCATAATATATCGTACTGCATGCAGTACTTTGTAAGCGGCAGAGCCGCGTTACACTGCTTGCACATGCTCAGTAACGTTGGGGAGGAGCGGAGAGCGGCCAGGCACATGGCTAATTAATATGCACTGCACTCAGTGACGTGCAGTGTTTACTTCTTGGAGCGGCCGCTCTGTGCGGCACCACGTGATGCCGCATGCGTCCAAGAGTGCGCATCACAGCATCACGGACGCCAGAGTGAGCTGCACAACGTGACTCACTCTGATGTCCAAGGCAGGGAGCACCAGGCATTGTGTTAGGGGCACGTTATGCGACCATAACGTCCCCTAAAACGCAACGTCCTGGTGTGAAACAAGCCTAAGAGAACAAAGGTATAAGCTAAGGGGTTAGGGAGGCAAAAGAGATATAAGATACTCTACCCCACTGAAACGCGGCCCCATTAAGATATCATACAACGGGGTATCCTGGTAACAGCAATGACAGTTGCACAGGTGCAGCAAATTATCCCCCCATTATAAAAAAATACATACAGCATCCAATATGAATAAACAGGAATGTCAATAAGTCAGCAGCACTGCAACTCAGACCAGCAGTATATATACATTAAACATATCATCCACCATCTTCCCAAGAGATGCCCGTCTGAAGTGTGTCACACATGGTTAATGCTAATCCCACTAGCTCACAAGTGTCAAACTCCAGGCCTGGAGGGCCAGATCCATGCCAGTGTTTAGGATGGACTGAGAAAGAGAGGATGGACCACACCTTTCCTGATTCAGACCCATCAATTCATTTGAGCTGCATCACAAATGTGTGAGGACCTCGGCCCTCGCAGGACCGGTTTGACATCTCTGCACTAGATTGAGGAATAAGGGGTAAGGGGTGCCCAGTGATGGGGGGAGCTGTTTGCACTCCCTGGGGTACAGGCAGGTGCAAGGATAGGTAAGGGGGAAGCATCAGGAACAGATCAAAGCTTACAAGCATCTAAAAACAAGATATCTATTGGGCTGGAATAGATAAGGGAAGATCATGGCATCATTCATTTAGAAATAGACTAGTAAAAAAAAGTACAGAGAAAATGAAGGATGAAGAGGGTAACCCCTCCTATAGCACACAAGGGATTGGGGCCACCTTTCTAGACTACTAGGATAAGCTCCATCATCTAAATCATCTAAATCGTACAGCAGATAAAGAGATAATTACAAGCTTTACTGCAGCAGAGGAATGTGTGCATCAAACACCAAGTTAAAACCTGATATATCTGGCTGTGCAAATTTGGCCTAATTGGCTTTGTATGGGGGCATTTGGGAGCCACCCCGTGGCGCTCCTGGATAGTGCTAATGTAGCATGAACTTATCCCCGGCAGGGCAACCGCTTTGCGGTGTTAGTTTTAGGTCCTGCATATCTTGGCATGCGAAGGCAAATGCATATTTGCATGAGCAATGTCTCGTAATTAGCCAATTAGGCCAAACTTGCAAAGCCAGATTTATCAGATTTTACTTGGTGTTTGGTGCATGCATTCCTCTGCTGTAGTGTTTCTATAATTACAAGCTTTCTAGTTAAAAAAAAACCTGAACTCAGAACTTCCTCTCTGCTCTAAAAGATTAAAAAACAGCATCATAGCCTTGAAAAACAACAACATTTCTTTGTTACAGCTGATACAAATTATGTAATAAATCTGCAGTGTATCTACTTCCTGGTTTCATGGAAGCAGCTGTAGGGTTAACATCCTGTGTTTACAAATTAGATGTCAGTTGTGATTAGTCACAGATGAGGTCATATTGGACAGGCTAAACTCTTTAAATACATACAGGGTGCATTTCTCTATGTTTTCCTTTTTTCCTGTGCAAGAGTTCAGGTCCACTTTAAAGAGAGTCTGAAGCGAGAATAGATCTCACTTCAGACCTCATATATAGCAGGGGCACGTGCCCCTGCTAAAACGCCGCTATCCCGCGGCTTAAACGGGGGTGCCTGTCCCCCCAAATCTCCTCCGTAATGCCGGGGAGCGCTTCCGCATTGGGGCAGGGCTAACCGCCGCAGCCCTGCCCCACGCGCGTCTGTCAGACACGTATCTCCGCCTCTCCCCCACCCCTCTCAGTCTTCCTTCACTGAGAGGGGCGGGGGAGAGGCGGCGATGCACGTCTGATAGACGCGCTGAGAGGCAGGGCTGCAGCCGTTAGCCCTGCCTCCAGGAAGGGAAAATTACGACCAAGTCTGCGACCAAGGTTTGCGGGGGGTGGGTTGGGGGTGAAGGGACCCCCGTTAAGCCGCGGGATAGCGGCGTTTTAGCAGGGGCACACATGCCCCTGCTATATATGAGAGCTGAAGCGAGATTTAGTCTCGCTTCAGTGTCTCTTTAAGGCAAACCTTCCACAAGTGGTAGAAGAACAAAGGCCTTCTCTAGATACTCGAGTTTTTGAGGTAGAATTTTTGGAGACACACAATGAATCGGGAGGATGGAGGAAGTTAGATGGGACGGGGTCTTGGGGGTAGGAGGTGTCAGAGGAGGTCGCTAGGAGCAGGTAACTTCATCCAGGGTGGGTGGAGTGTGGGAGAGGTGTGGGGGGTAGTAGTGGTGGAATGAAGTCTAGAGAATTCAGAATCTAGAGGTAGTAGAGACGGGATTTCCTCCATTTGCATTCAGAGGCACGTGTTTTTAGAGGTTGTGGGTGTGGATGTTGGGCCAGGGTTGAGGATTTGTGGAACGGATGGTTACAATGGGGGGGGGGGGGGGGGGGGGGTTGATGAGGTTAGGTTGGGGAGGGTTGATGACAAGGAAATGGAGGAGGTTTCCTAGTGCGATGGGATGAGGAGAACAACATCCTTAGGGGTCCACTGGGTGCCGTTGTCGCTGAATATTCTGTATTTTGGCTCTCCTGTACACACTCTAGATTCTCACCCAGGATATTACTTAATATGGAGTGTCATATAGTGCATATAATGCACATAGCTGCAGTGATGACAGGATATGTTATCTGCCTGGGGTCTCTCCCCCCTGCAGAGTTGCCATCATTAAAGGGACCCGTAAAGGGAGCAGTAAAAAAAATGAAACTGGTACTTACCTGGGGCTTCCTCCAGCCCACCGTAGGCCACGAGTTCCTCCGGCGTCCTCCTGGCTCCTCTCCCGATCCTGCTGGCGGCTCTGTTACGGGCAACTTTTGTGATGAAGGTCGGACAGTTCTTCCTGAACAGGGACATTCCATGTCATCGGGCTGGCTAGCGTGACAGTCCTGTGCATGCACAGTTTTCTAACTCTGAACCGCGCATTGCCTGCACATGCCGACTTTCATACCGGCCGGCGCGTATGACGTGTAGCGGGCGGCGTGATGACGTGGAATGTCCCTGTTCAAGGAAGAACTGGCGACCTTCAGGCCTAAAGTCGCCAGTAACAGAGCCACCAGCGGGACCGGGAGAGGAGCCAGGAGGATGCCGGGGACCTCACGGCAGACTGGAAAAAGCCCCAAGTAAGTACCAGTTTCATTTTTTTGCTGTTTAACAGTTCTGCAATTTGATCTGTGAAAGCTTCTGGTTCTGAGGTCTCCCCCATCCCCCCACCTTATCTCCTGTCCAATAGGAGCTGCATTGTGCAGCAGTTTGGTTCCTCATTGAATAGAAGGATAGGAGGAGAGATATGACTATACTGTGTATATATAGGAGTATATATATGCAGAGCCGGGACAAGGTCCTCCAGCACCCAAGGCTAAGACACCAAAGTGCGCCCCTCCATCCCTCCCACCCCAGCCATCACACACTGATTCCTATTAGACTAAGAGGCGCCACAGGGCCCACAACCTCCCCAACACCTTAATATCTAGTTATCTGGCTTGCAGTCACTGCCATGTATCCCCTTTTCTTATTTCTTTCTGCTTCAAACACAATTAGGAATGACAGCTGAATGAATTCTGCGCCCCCTCCTACACTGCGCCCTGAGGCTGGAGCCTCTCCAGCCTATGCCTCGGCCCGGCCCTGTATATATGTATGTGTTTATATCCAGTTACAGAAGTGTTAGTGGTTTTGGGTCTCCATGGTATAAATGGATAATTCCTCCACCTCGCAGCTCCTATCATTTAGTGTTGTGTAACGTCACAATATCTTAATTTGCACAAATGGGGACAAGAGAGAGGTAAAGGTACATTACAAGGGACACCACATTGCTCTACAAACATAACACAGATTTCTGGCTATAACTACATATAGGTCTGTTGTCACAGGAGTAACACATTGCTTCTATTGTCTCATTAAGCTCTACAATTTATGCTTTTCAATGTATAATTGTACGCAGCGAATCAAATTTTTCCAGAAAATGCATTTGTTTGGCAGAATTCCAAACTGCATAAATTTGCATACACTTTGCATCATTTTGGAACTCTCAGCAGCTCACTGACCATCCCTAATGATAATTGTTCCTCCCCTCAGAATTCTCTAACAGGAAGTGATGATGTATCTCTATTTGCAGGATGGAGTCCCGGCATCAGGAACCTCTCAGAGACTCGTCTCTCTGTATCCACAGACTCTACAACGGATGATGATGTCACTGGACAAGAGTCTCCTGCAGATATCTTGGTTACCCCAAATATTCCCCCAGACTCCCCTCACCTGTCTAACCCTGAGGGGCCTCATACCCGGCACAGCTCTCCCCCTGCAAGAGGGTCTTATTCCTGTTCCATGTGTGGGAAATGTTTTGTTCAGAAATCACATCTTGTCAGACATGAGAGATCTCACACTGGAGAAAAGCCTTATTCATTGCCTGAGTGTGGGAAATGTTTTGGGCATAAATCATTGCTTGAAAAACATGAGAGATCTCACACTGGTGAGAAGTCCTATTCATGTGCTGAGTGTGGGAAATATTTTGTTCACAAATCAGATCTTGTCATACATGAGAGATCTCACACTGGTGAGAAGCTCTATTCATGTTCTGAGTGTGGGAAATATTTTGTGCGGAAATCAAATCTTGTCATACACAAGAGATATCACACTAGTGAGAAACCTTATTCCTGTAGTGAGTGTGGGAAAACTCTTGTAAGCAAATCAAGCCTCAACGCCCTATTCATGTACGGAGTGTGGGAAATGTTTTCATCGGAAAACATTTCTGATCCTACATGAGAGATTCCACACTGGTGAGAAGCCCTATTCTTGTATGGTGTGTGAGAAACGTTTTACACAAAAATCAGAACTTGTCGTACATGAGAGAACGCACACCGGTGAGATGCCCTATTCATGTTTTGAGTGTGGGAAATGCTTTTCACGGAAATTAGGTCTGGTCCTACATGAGAGGGGTCACACTGGTGAAAAACCTTATTCCTGTGCTGAGTGTGGTGAAGCGTTTGTAAGAGAAACAAGCATCAACAAACATGAGAGATCTCACACTGGAGAGAAGCCCTAAGGATTGTAGGAAATGTTTTAATCAGAAATCAGGCCTGGTACTGCATGAGAGATGTCACACTGTTAAGAAGCCCTATCCAAATGCTGATTGTGGGGAATATTTCTCATGGAAATCATCTGAATAGTCATGAGAGATCTCACACTGGACCAATTCAGAGTTAGAATGCAACCCCTTAAAGGGAATCTGAAGTGAAAATAAACTTATGATGTAATGATTTGTATGCGTAGTACTGCTAAGAAATACAACATTAGCAGCAGAGATATAAGTCTAATATTGTTTCAAGTACAGGAAGAGTTAAAAAACTCCAGTTGTTATCGAAGCAAAAGAGCTTATATGAGCTCTGCAATCTTTAAAGTCGCAGAGAGCTCTGTCTTCTGAAGCTTATTATCTCAGGTGTCTGTCACTGTATTTTGTTTTTTTCTGCAGAGGAAAGTTCAAAAGTTTAATAGCCAGCTCTGTGAAATCATTTAGAATGCTGAGTGTAATGTGTAAACTGCAAATATTAGTGAATGATGCAATGTTATAAAAAAAAAAATATATATATATAACTGAAAATAAAAGCATGAGACTTTCTTTGCTACTAATGTACTATTAATTATCTGTATTACACATACAAATCATACACATATAAAAGTTTTTTTTCTCTTTAACGTGAAATTAGGAATGTGGGACTCCAGGAGCTTCTACTGTACAGTATATTCCATTGTTGCTACACATATAATATGTTATCTGTTGAGTTTATTATCAGTTTAGCTTTGCTTTAAAATCTAGTGTTGTTCCACCAAAACATACTTTTCCTCACAGAGGAAGATTGGCAATTATTTTACATGATAATACTATAAATATGATAGCAGCAATAGATAAGGCATTAGAAGTCATATGTATTCCCAGGTCATGTTATACTCCAGCACAAATAATGCAGATACACCCCAATGCCTCAGTGCTGCACCCCAAATGTAAATTAGAAGGAGATGATTGGATACAGGTGTTTGGGCTGGAGGTGAGATACAGGAATTCTGGGGTGGAGAGGGGGACAGGTTATTGTTATATGTGTTACAGTCACTGCTATAGACACCCCAATGCCTCAGTGCTGCACCCCACATGTAAATTAAGGAGATGATTGGATACAGTTGTTTGGGCTGGAGGTGAGATACAGGAATTCTGGGATGGAGATATGTGTTACAATCACATGCTATAGATCAGGACTGGGCAAACTTTGCATGTGGATTCCTAAAATTTCTCCCGCCTCCCAACCTCCCTCCCTTCAGAGTCGTGAGCGGGTGATATGCAGGGGTCAAAACCAGGGCTGCGGAGTCGGAGTTTAGGAGTCGGAGCAATTTTTGGGTACCTGGAGTCGGAGTCGGGAAAAAATGCTCGGACTCTGACTCCTAATGAATTTAAACTGTGATTAAAATAGAAAATATGATAAAATGTTCTATTTCTCAGAAAATAGTCATCATAAATTATATATACAGTAATAGCTGTGCTCAGCCCACAAAAATGAAATAAAGCAATCAAAAATAGTTCCTTGTGCTGCTTCAATAAAGCAGTCCCTGTATTTTTTAAAGTCAGATAAACATACTGTATCTGATTGTGACTGTATATATGATGTGTACACAGGAATCTCTTATATATACTAAATAACATCTATACTATAAGAATAAAGCCTGATGTGTAGCCGTGTCACTAATAGAGATGGTCAATAATTCTGCGTTGATTCTGATTTATGCAAATGTATGCACTCCTTTTGCTCATGAAATCAAATAATTTCATATGTTGTTAAAATTTGGTTTGGTGACTACAAATTAAAGGGTACCTGAGAAGCATGAAAAGAAAAGTTTTATACATACCTGGGGCTTTCTCCAGCCCCCTTCAGGCCAATCAGTCCCTCGCTGTCCTCCTCCGCCACCTGGATCTTCTGCTATGAGTCCCGGTAATTCAGCCAGTCAGGGCATTCCGGCCACATGCCGCTTCCACAGCCAGGAGCGTTGTGCATCTGTGCAATAGTGCTGCGCAGGTGTAGTACATTCCTGGCAGCAGAGTGTGTGCATGCGCACTGCATCCGACTGGCTCAAGTACCTGGAACCATAGCAGAAGATCCAGGTGGTGGAGGAGGACAGCGAGGGACTGATTAGCCTGAAGGGGGCTGGAGGAAGCCCCAGGTATGTATACAACTTTTATCTGTCTCATGTAAGAGTGAACAGAGGCGCCAGCAGGATAAAAGCAGGATAAAAGGTTCTAAAAGGCTTAAAATCCCTCAGGAGGTGGTGGTGGACTCGCCTTCCCGAAGCAGACAAGATACCGTCAGTTTTATGACAACAGGTTTATTAATATACTCCAAAACAAACAGTGCAACGCGTTTCACGGGTATGTTCCTGCTTCCTCAGGCAATAAACAGATAGGAGTACACAGTATAGTCTCAAGGTCACGAATAGCGCCTCTCAGAGGCGCTATTTGTGACCTTGAGACTATACTGTGTACTCCTATCTGTTTATTGCCTGAGGGATTTTAAGCCTTTTAGAACCTTTTATCCTGCTGTTTATTGCCTGAGGGATTTTAAGCCTTTTAAAACCTTTTATCCTGCTGGCGCCTCTGTTCACTCTTACATTATCAACATCCATCTCTGGTGGAGGGGTGTTGCCCCTTATTTCCTTATCTACAGAGAGCGACTTTTAATCCTGAGTGAGGACAGGTCTAATCTCCTCACCTGCCTATACAGTGGTTACCTAGGAGGTAACCCACGTTTGTGAGTATATACATTATATACTTTTCATTTCTAACCCCTTGTTTTGCATACTACACTATATTGGGCTCTCGGTATTTCTTTTGTCGTTATCACTTTATCTGTCTCATGTTTACTTTAAGTTACACAGTAGTACTATACTCTACACATGCACTCCCCACAGAGCTGCAGGGAATCCACTGAGAAAGTTGTGCACATTGAACACAGAGGTGTTGTCTATTACCCATAAACCTGGTTCAGATTGTACCTGAAGAATGTGTAATAGAGGAAGAATCCCCTCATTCTCCTGCAGAGTACCTGCACATCATTCTTACCCATACCCACAGTTACATGGCCTAGGGCCTGATAGATGTTATTTGTTCCTGTCTGTACCTTCTACAAGTACTCTTACAAAGGTCTAGTCTTAGGCCTCGTTCACATCTATGCAGCGCAGATGGCCGTGCGATCGGAACACAACGCGTATGATCGCACGCCATCTGCACTGCTACCCGCTGCATTGCTGAACCCATCCATTGACAGTGAATGGGTCAGCTCTGCGCTTGCGGGCAGAATGCATGCAACAGTACTCAAGTGCATCATAGAGCATCGTACTGCTGCGCAGCGCATTTTATGTGACGGCAGAAGGGCTGTCTATACCCTTCTGCCGTTCTTGCATGTTACCATGACATACGCTCTTCCAAATGCGTTCGGAAGCGAGTTTGATGTAAACGAGGCCCAAGTCTAGGTAATTGGTATTGTATAAAAGGGAATAAATATGGCAGCCTCCATGTCCCTCTCAGTTCAGTTGTCTTTTAAATTTCCTTAGCGTTGGCAGTTAAGAGATGCATTTTATGTTACATACTTTCAATCAACAAGATTGTAATATGCAAATAAGAGGAGTCGGAGTCGGTGGAATCCTAACCTGAGGAGTCGAAGTATTTTTTTGTACCGACTCCACAGCCCTGTTCAAAACTCAGCAATTCCAGTACCACATCTCCATGGCAACAGGGTGTCCCGTGACACTCTTCACATGACAATGTATTACACGCTGCAACATCTTGATGTGTGTCACACTGTTACCTTGGATACATGATAATGGAATCGGCGATAAGTGAGTTTTGACTCCCGCAAATCACCCACTCAGGACTGCGGGGAGGGGGGGGGGGGGGGGGAGAGAGGAATCTGGCCGCCTATCAGTGAGCCGGATTGAACATTCGCTGCTGCTATAGATAAATGTGGGAAGCTGTTGCTGGAAACGATTCTGTGTTATGTAACAAAATAACTCTATTAGAATGGAAATCTGATGCCTCTCCAAGTATCTCTCCTGTGATTAAAGCTGCTAATAAAGTTATTCCTCTGGATAATGTGCTGAATATCAGCTGTATATTGTTCCCACAGTGTGACGTGTTTTGTTCCTCTGCATGTGATGTAAGATGTACTATTACCTGCATCAATCAGATTTACTGTAATAAATAAGTGTTTGCTGCCAGAGCTCTCTGTAACATTGCAGGTCTGTAGTCTGTGACTGGTGATGGTCAATGAGATGCAGATAATTCTGAATTGATGCAAAATACCCCCCCCCCCCCCCCCTACAATTGGCATAAATAAGCTATACTGGGCTGAAAAAATGAGGCCATGTGCTGCTTTGTTTTGAAGATGACAGCAATTATTTTTTTCCAGACGATGGCATTACCCGGCCTCCCTACAGCAACGCACAGGCATGACAATGTTATGGTTGGTTTGTGCCCATCTGTGATGCAAAAATCCCCCTTCTATTTGTTATAGTTTTCAAAATATTAAAGATTTTTATAAAATTGAAAAGTTCCCCCACCATTAATTCGCTTCATTATTGAGATGTTTCTGGTTTGTTTAACCACTTAAGGACTGCAGTCATAAAACCCCTTAACCACTTGCCGACCGCACGCTTATACCGTGCGTCGGCAAAGTGGCAGCTGCAGGACCAGCGACGCAGTACTGCGTCGCCAGCTGCAGGCTGATTAATTAGGAAGCAGCCGCTCGCGCGAGCGGCTGCTTCCTGTCAAATCACGGCGGGGGGCTCCGTGAATAGCCTGCGGGCCGCCGATGGCGGCTCGCAGGCTAAATGTAAACACAAGCGGAAATAATCCGCTTTGTTTACATTGTACGGCGCTGCTGCGCAGCAGCGCCGCAAGGCAGATCGGCGATCCCCGGCCAATAAGCGGCCGGGGATCGCCGCCATGTGACAGAGGACGTCCTGTCACTGGCTGCACAGGACGGATAGCGTCCTGTGCAGCCCGGATCACTGGGGGGACAGGTAGGAGAGGGAGGGGGAGGGAATGTCGCCGCGGAGGGGGGCTTTGAGGTGCCCCCCCCCGCAACATGCCACCAGCAGGAGCGATCAGACCCCCCCTGCACATCATCCCCATAGGGGGGAAAAAGGGGGGCGATCTGATCGCTCTGCGTGCCCTCTGATCTGTGCTGGGGGCTGCAGAGCCCACCCAGCACAGATCCCATCAAACAGCGCTGGTCCTTAAGGGGGGGGAAAAGGGTGGGTCCTCAAGTGGTTAAGGACCAGACACTTTTTTTCCATTCAGACCACTGCAGTTTATTGCTCGGTCATATAACCTACCATCCAAATGAATTTTACATACTTTTCTTGTCACTAATACAGCTTTCTTTTGGTGCTATATGATTGCTGCTGTAATTTTTAGTTTTTATTATATTTGTCAAAAAAGACATGAATTTTGTCAAAAAAAATATGTTTTAAACTTTCCGTGCTGACTTTCAAATAAAGTAAAATGTCTATATACATTTTTGTCTAAATTTATTGTGCTACATGTCTTTGATAAAAAAAAAGGGCCGCCCCATTGTGGCAGGAATAGGCTCCCTGGGAGAGTGTCTGAGTGAATGGGTGGACTTCTGCCTTAGCGCCCAATCTTGCCCTTGCAGCCTTTTCACAGCCTCCCTGGGATTTCCTCCTATTGGCGGTGGGTCATCTATTGGCCTATAATTATTTTATATTTGATGGGGGCTTCTACCTTTAGAGGTGCAGAGCTTCTGTGGGGGCTAAGTTTACCCCCTTCCTAGCCAGCCTCTTTGTAGGTTGGTGGGAGGAGCTCCGCATATTTGGGAGGAGAGAACTCCTCTGCTCACAGAAAGTGGTATGGACGTTATATAGAAGACCTGCTGCTGATTTGGAGGGGCTCCTGGGAGGTTTTACTGGCTTCTCTTCTTCCCTGCTTCCTTCTCTCTGCCCCGGAGTTATGTTTTATTTTATCTCCCTGCTGTAATCAGCGCTTGGCCTGTTTGCATCAGCAAAGTAGTTCATGTGTGTAATGAATAGCGGAGATGCCGCCACATGGGCAAGCGGCAGGGTGGCCATCTCCGCGTTCCAGCCGGCGGCTTCTGCCGCTGGTTCGCCTGGTCCTTCTAGTGCACACAGGGTGAGAGCTACGTGCGACAGGACCTTTATGCTAGCAGAAGGGGAGTCAGCTGATCATGCCGATTAGCTGACTCCAGCTATGCTCCGGATTGGCTGAGGCGGTGCTGTGGAGCGCTTTTGGTATATATAGGACTTGCCTGTCAGTTGCTAGTTGTTTGCTGTTACGTGTGAGCGCTCAGACCTGAGTCTGATCCTACAGTGTGTTAGAACCAGCCTTAGCTGGGAATTCACACTGAGTCAGATTCCGTTTATAGCTTTAAAGTACTATTGCTTTATTACAGTTTATGTGTTAGACTAGTTCCCAGGTGTTGAGACCAAGGACCTCACACCTAAGACTAGGAGATTGCTACATTGCTACTATTTATCTATTAGACTAGTTCCCTGGTGTTGAGACCAAGGAACTCACACCTAAGACTAGGAGATTGCTACATTGCTACTGTTTATATATTAGACTAGTTCCCAGGTGTTGAGACCAAGGACTTCACACCTAAGACTAGGAGATTGCTACATTGCTACTATTTATCTATTAGACTAGTTCCCAGGTGTTGAGACCAAGGACCTCACACCTAAGACTAGGAGATTGCTACATTGCTACTGTTTATCTATTAGACTAGTTCCCAGGTGTTGAGACCAAGGACCTCACACCTAAGACTAGGAGATTGCTACATTGCTACTGTTTATCTACTAGACTAGTTCCCAGGTGTTGAGACCAAGGACCTCACACCTAAGACTAGGATTGATATATATATTACTGTTACCTGTTATGATCTTTGGCTTTCCTGACTACTCTCCTGCTCTCTGATTCAGTACTTCCGCCCATCTGATTATCTGTTGCCAACATTGCCTGTAACTTGATACCAAATCAGTCTTCTGCCTCTGTACTTTATCTGTCCGTGTGTTGCCGACCTGGCTTGTCTGACCTTTCTGGCTGTCACCTAGCCCTTGTACTATCTTAGTACTTACTGTACTATCTGTGACACTTGCTCTTCAGGTGTTTACTAGCTGCAAGCTCAGGCCTATGGTCACCTGCTCCTCAGGGGACCTTCTTGCAGCACAGTCAGTTGGTCTCTACCTCTCTAAAGTCCACTGCCTGCAGTACAGTCTGAATCCCTGCTCTTTAGGGAATCATTAGCTACAGATCAATCATTGTCATATTACTCCAGTCAGTGATCCCTGCTCCTCAGGTATCCACTGGCTGCTGTACAGTCTGATTTCCTGCTCCTCAGGAAATCCTCAGCTGCAGGTCTATCAGAATCACTCATTCCATTACATATCATCCTTGCAGTCCAGCCGGCGATCCCTGCTCCTCAGGAAATCATCTGGCAGCACAGTCAGTTGGACTCTGCCCCTCAGAGGTCCACTGGCTGCAGTGCAGTCTGATTCCCTGCTCCTCAGGGAATCCTTGGCTGCAGTAGTATCTGTATCTCCCGCTTCTCGGGAACTGATAGTACCTCACCAGCCCCTCTGGTGAGGTCTCGCTAAATCATTTAGTTACAGTCTGTGTATTTATAGTACCTTACCAGCCCCTCTGGTAAGGTCTTGCAAAACTAATAAAGTTATGGTTGCACCAAGCACTACACTCTAGCACCCTTTTAGCTATACCAGTATTATTGGTGATTCTGCAGATCACCACATAATCAGGTATAGCATCTGCATTATTGGTGATACTGCAGATCACCAATAATCAGAAAATTCTGTGTTGCTGACACCGATCGTTACAATGTGTATTTCTGCGTATCTCCCAACTTCCTAATGCCTGGTACACACAATGCAATTTGTCCCTGGGTGCTGAAAACCCTAGCTACGCCTCTGAAGAGACGCAGTGACTTACTGCAAGGAGCTCCAGGTCAAAAGTGCTGCAGGAGGGATGATGTAACTTTTGTTACCTTTATGGTTTAGAATACCAGAAGGACATTGGTGTTATAAGGAAATACTTACCTGTCCTGCATTCTGACCCAAAGGTCTTAAAGGGGGGGGGGGGGCAAATGGGAGGTGCAGCTTCTTGTCTCACAGAGCATCCACCCTGGCTTCCAGCCTCTTCCAATCCAGTCCTAAATGCAATATTACATGGCTCAGTACTAAGAGCTTATACTTATTATTATTATTTAGTATTTATATAGCGCCGACATATTACGCAGCGCTGTACAGTGTATATATATTGTCTTGTCGCTAACTGTCCCTCAAAGGAGCTCACAATCTAATCCCTACCATTGCCATATGTCTATATTATGTAGTGTAAGTACTGTAGTCTAGGGCCAATTTTAGGGGGAGCCAATTAACTTATCCGTATGTTTTTGGAATGTGGGAGGAAACCGGAGTGCCCGGAGGAAACCCACGCAGACACGGAGAGAACATACAAACTCTTTGCAGATAGTGCCCTGGCTGGGATTTGAACCAGTGCTGCCCAGTGGCGTACTTGTAGACATTGCAGGATGCATAACCAGACATGAGATGTAGTTTTTTTTCTTGTAATGAAAGTTTTAGGATGCGACACTACATTAATTGCCAGACCCACAATGTCGTTCATATGATTTCCTGCGCTGTTTGCCAGTTGCAGTATGTCGGATGCGAAACACGAGGCGTACGTATTGTCCCGTCACCGGTAAGTTGGGCACAGAGTGAGCCTAATGACGGCTCAGCATGGTGGCGCTCTAATTCCCGGCAGTGTTAAATACTATTCCCTCTCTGAATCAGAGAAAGGTGTAATTCGGGGGTTAGGCAATTGCTGGATCCCCAAATTACCTTTGCGTGGGGTGCGTAACATAGTACTAGTGCTATGGCGGCGCCAATATTCAGTGCAGAGTGCCGGGTGCCAAAATGACCTACTTCACAACACGAGCCTTCCAGAAAAGGATGTCAGAGCATTTTAATGGACCAGGAAGAAGCATTAACAAATTGACTAATGTAACCAATTTATCTAGACATATCACGTTCCAGTGTACAATTACGAGCAGACCGACGGACCCCCGGCCAGTCTCCCCCACAGAGTGGCCCACCAACGCCTGCCAGGTCCCCTGGTCTCACCACATATAATGCTCCCCTCCCTGGCTGAGCCCCCACTTCCTGCCAAGTCCCCAGATCTCTGCACATGTAATGCTCCCCTCCTCAAGCTGAACCCCCACTTCCTGCCAGGTCTCCCCCATAAATGTGCTCCTTCTGGGCTGAGCCTCCACTGCCTGTTGGGTGCCCCTGGCCTCCCCACCTAATGTGCTCACCTTCTGCCAAGCTGCCGATTGGGCAAAACCAGTGTTGGACTGGGAGGTAGAACTCTTCGCTAGATTCACCTTCCACCGAAAATACATCAGAGTCTCTAATAGAATCCCTCTGTGATAGACCAGCGTGTTTGTCCTCTGCTAGGAGAAGTAAGTCGTCCAAATAATGGAACAACCTCCACCTCTGTATTCGCAGTAGAGTTTCCACAGCTATAAGTACCTTCGAAAAAGTCTGTGGAGCTGTGCAAATTCAGAAGGGGAGACATCTGAGTTGGTAAAGCTGCTGATCGACTGAAAATCTTAGATACTTCTGGAACCTCGAGTGGATGGGAATATGCAAATAAGCATCCTCGAGGTCCACAGAAAGCATCCAGTCTGAAGTTTTTACAGATTGTGTAATGGACTGAAGGGTCTTCATCTTGAACTTCTTTAGTTTGATGTGTTTGTTCAGGTATCTCAAGTTTGAAACTGGTCTCCATTCTCCGCTTTTCTTGAGTACAAGGAACAATGGGAAATATATTCCTTTTTCTTGTTCCGGTACTAACTGTATTGCTTTTTTCTGTAGCAGTGTCTGTTTGTATTCCTCTAGAACCTTTGCCTTGTCTTTTGACTTTGGGATTTTTGTTGGTGAGAAGACATTTTTTGGTAGTTTCTTGACAAAACTCCATCCGTATCCCTTTATAAGATTAGATTACTATGACTGCTCTGCCAATTTTTCTTAAACTCCTTGCTGCTCTAATCCTGGCCTGCTGGAAATCTAGTCGACTGTATCGGATTAGTTCTTCATGGCTTCCCGTCCTTCTGTATTAAAGAGACTCTGAAGTCTCTTAAAAATCCTGTTTTTATTACAAAATCCTGTTTATCATGTCAGCCCTACCTAAACTGCCGCATCCCCGTGGCTATAATCTCACTAAATCCCCCATAACTCCCCCTACCTCTACCCCGCAAAATCCACGACTTTTCTTGGTCGTGGATTTTGCTGTTGTTGGAGGCAGATCTATGAGCCGCAGCTCTGCCTCCTTACTCGTCAATCAGCTGCGTATCTCCGCCTCTCCCCCGCCCCTCTCAGTGAAGGAAGACTGAGAGGGGCGGGGGACAGGGGGTGATCCGGGCTGACAGACGCACTAAGAGGCAGAGCTGCGGCTCATAGCCCTGCCTCTCAAAGAAGGATTGCCCCCCCGGGAAGTTTGGGGGGATTTAGTTAGATTACAGCGGCGGGGATGCGGCAGTTTAGGTAGGGCTGACATAATAAACAGGATTTTGTAATAAAAACAGGATTTTAAAGAGACTTCAGAGTCTCTTTAAACCAGACTTTCCTCCAGTCACATGCTGTATTGCTGTGTCCATCTGTTTACCAAAGAGATTTCGGCCATCATATGGTATTTTTCACCATTCCTGGCGTGATGTTGGATCCGCTGACCATGATTTCAGCCACAGAGCCCTTTTAGCAACAACTGAAAAAACCATTGACATCGCCGAACATCTAATGATGTCCACTGCAGCTTCTCCTACATAATCTGTGGTTAAATTGAAATTTTCAAGGGCGGATATTATCGTTTCCTTGTCTGCATCTGATCGCCTCTTCGATGTTTACTGACCAGGCCTTAACCTTCCTGGCGGTAACCACACAGGAGGCTTTCTCAGGCCCTGCTGGGCCGATTTGCATAATAATTTTGTTTTGTGCTACACGCAGCTAGCACTTTGCTAGCTGCGTGTGCACACCGATCGCCGCCACTCCGCGCCGATTCACCGCTACCCACTGTGCTGCCCTCCCCCCCCCCCCAGACCCCATGCGCTGCCTGCCCAATCAGTGCCAGGCAGCGCTGAGGGGTGAAACGGGACTCCCTTTAAAGTCGGTGACATAATCGTGCCCGTCGCCATGGCGACGGGGGAAGCCCTAATGGAAATCCTGTTCAGAACGGGATTTCCGGACAGGCTTCATCACCGGGGGCGATCGGAGCGGGTGGGGGGATGCCGCTGCACAGTGGCTATCATGTAGCAAGCCCTAGGCTCGCTACATGATTTAACCACTTAAGCCCAACTGGACGAGATTTCTCGTCCAGTTGGGCTGCGCGCACTCCCCCCCCGTGCGCGCCCCCCGCTGCTGGCCGCTAGCCCACCGATCAGTGAAAGGGATATAAATCCCTTTCGCTGATCGGACCCCCCCCCCCCCCCCCCCCCCCGGAGAAAAGCCGACAGCGTCTCTTCAGACGCTGCGGCTTTTCTGAGCTCTGGTCTCCTTTCTTCTGCCTGGGAGCGAGATCGATCGCTCCCAGGACTTTTTGATTCTGGCCATCTTGTGGCCAAATAGCAAATTACACCTACAAAAAAAAAGTTTTAAGAATTAACCTATAAATATATTAAAAAAAACCCTGTTTACCTCCCACACCAAAAAATACCCACATACAAGTTTAAATTAAAAAAAAAAAAAATTACAATAATAAAAAACAAAAAACAAAACATAAATAGTTACCTAAGGGTCTGAACTTTTTAAATATTCATGTCAAAGGAGTATATCAATATGATTTAATAAATTATGGGCTTCTAAACAGTAATGGACGCAAAACGGAAAAAATGCACCTTTATTTCCAAATAAAATATTGTCGCCATACATTGTGATAGGGACATAATTTTAATGGTGAAATACCCGGGGCATATGGGCAAATACAATACGTGAGTTTTAATTATGGAGGCATGTATTATTTTAAAACTATAATGGCTGAAAACTGAGAAATAATGAATTTTTTCCATTTTTTTCTTATTCTTCCTGTTAAAATGCATTTACAGTAAAGTGGCTCTTAGCAAAATATACCACCCACAGAAAGCCTAATTGGTAGCGGAAAAAACAAGATATAGATCAATTAATTGTGATGAGTAGTGATAAAGTTATTGGCAAATGAATGGGGGGTGAAAGTTGCTCGGATGTAAAAAAATTTCAACCCTTCGGGCTTAAGTGGTTAAAAAAACAAAACAAAAAAAAAACTGCTGCGCTGCCCCCTGGCGGTTTTTAATAGACCGCCAGGAGGGTTAATTGCCTTTGCCACAATTGTTAACTCTATGGCGGGTCTAGCTGCATTGCCTGAAGTAGTGTATACGTTCCTTGGTTCAGAGTCTATCTTTTTATCTACAGTAGTACATCCTTGAAGGTTGCTACGTTCTCTCTAGGCAATGTGACATGTTTTGCTAAACGGACGGCCGATGCGTCCATAATGGGTGGTAATCCAGAGGTTTCTAATCTTCTAACAACCTCCGATATTTCATCCATTAATGGGAAAGAAATAACCTTCTTCTTGAGGTGAGTATAATACCCTTTGTGCTTCTTTGTCGTTGCTCATCGTTGCTATCCCATTCAATCACCTGACACACTGCCCTAACATAGGGTTGGACTAGTGCGAAATCAGTCTGCTGCCCCCTCTTCTATATCCATAGATTTCACAGATTGTAATTGTTCACCAGTAGGCTCTGAATGCGATGCAATGATGCTATATAGTCCTTCATAGATTCCTGGACAGCGATCTTGATCATGTGAGACACATCCATTGGAGTTTGATCCGTTTCTTTAGCAACCTCACTGAAGCAGGCCCTGCATTCAGTTTTATCCTGCATACAGGGGTGTAACTAGGAGACACCGGGCCCCCCTGCAGAGATTCTGACTGCCCCCCCCCCCCCCCCCCGGGGCCAGCTCAGGGCTGTATTGGGGGGCTGGAGGGGGCACAGCAAGAGGGGAAAGTCATGGCCACACTCGGCGGGGAGGGGGGGTGGAGGGGGGGTGGTCCCCCCCTGGGGAGGGGGGGGGGTGGTCCCCCCCTCTCTCATCTCGGGTTCTCTCCTCTGCACTCCCCTCCAGCTTAAATTATTGTCTGGGCAGCGGGCAGATACATACCTTCCTTGCGTTCCACAGCGGATACTCCTCGCTCTAGTGTCTGACGCTACTTCCTGTTTATACAGGAAGTGACGTCAGACGCTAGAAAGAGGAACATTCCCGGTGGAACGCAAGGTAGGTATGTATCTGCCCGCTGCCCGCCGTTGCCCAGACATTAATTTAAGCTGAAGGGGAGTGCAGAGGGGAGAGCCCGCGGTGAGGGGGGGGGGGGGGGGACCAGGCGCGGAGCTAGGGGGGGTCGGGGTAGGACAAGTGCCCCGGCGCCGAGTGCAGGTTTTGGTGGCTTTACAGCCCATATGGTCGCCTGGCTGATGTAGCTGAATGACAGAACAGTGACTGTCCAGCTGATCAAATTTGGTCTGACCACAATGAGGCAACGACCTTATTATCGTGGGTGTGCCCCCCGAGACACTCATCTAGGCGCCGGTCATTGCTTCATTGTGATACGCAAGCCCCTTCACCACGGCAAGGTAATGATCACGAAGGGGAATGGGCGCATGTACATGCCTTTTCTTTTGTTGTTGCAGCTGCCCGCAGTGCAGCCAGAAAAATTAGGCAGTCATGTACACGCACCCGAAAAATTATTACAGCGCAATCCGCCTGGAGTCCCGGACCCTGTTGGTGGTGGCGGAGAAGGTAGTCAAGCGGCCTGCAGGCAGACATGCTGTGTGGAGGGACTGGGAGCGACTTAGTCTTCTTGGGGCAGGCCAGGCAGCCAGTCACACGGCGTGCAGGCAGAGATGCTGTGTGTGCGGGGACTGACTTAGTCTTGGGGCGGGCAGCAGCCCTCCGGGATCCATGCCTCATTCATTTTGATAAAGGTGAGGTACTTAACACTTTTGTGACTTAGGCGACTTCTCTTCTCTGTGACAATGCCTCCAGCTGCGCTGAAGGTCCTTTCTGACAGGACGCTTGCGGCAGGGCAGGAGAGAAGTTGGATGGCAAATTGGGACAGCTCTGGCCACAGGTCAAGCCTGCGCACCCAGTAGTTCAAGGGTTCCTCATCGCTGTTCACAGCAGTGTCTACATCCACACTTAAGGCCAGGTAGTCGGCTACCTGCCGTTCCAGGCGTTGGTGGAGGGTGGATCCGGAAGGGCTACGGCGAGGCGTTGGACTAAAGAACGTCCGCATGTCCGACATCACCATGAGATCGCTGGAGCGTCCTGTCTTTGACTGCGTGGACACGGGAGGAGGATTAGTGGCAGTGGTACCTTGCTGGCGTTGTGCCGTCACATCACCCTTAAAGGCATTGTAAAGCATAGTTGACAGCTGGTTCTGCATGTGCTGCATCCTTTCCACCTTCCGGTGAGTTGGTAACAGGTCCGCCACTTTGTGCCTGTACCGAGGGTCTAGTAGTGTGGCCACCCAGTACAGCTCATTCCCCTTGAGGTTTTTTATACGGGGGTCCCTCAACAGGCAGGACAGCATAAAAGACGACATCTGCACAAAGTCGGATCCAGTACCCTCCATCTCCTCTTGCTCTTCCTCAGTGACGTCAGGTAAGTCAACCTCCTACCCCCAGCCGCGAACAATACCACGGGAAGGTTGAGCAGCACAAGCCCCTTGCGATGCCTGCTGAGGTTGTTCTCCTGCCGCTGTCCCCTCCTCCTCCTCCTCCTCCTCCCCCAAAGAAACACCTTGCTCATCATCCTCTAAGTCTGACTCGTCTTCTGCACACGACTTCTCTTCTTCCTCCTCCTCCCCCCTCTGTGCTGCCGCAGGTGTTGAGGAAACAGCTGGGTCTGATGAAAATTGGTCCCATGCCTGTTCCTGCCGTAACGGTTCCTGGTCACGCTCATTCACAGCTTCATCCGCCACTCTACGCACAGCACGCTCCAAGAAGTAAGCGTAGGGAATTAAGTCGCTGATGGTGCCCTCACTGCGGCTCACCAGGTTGGTCACCTCCTCAAACGGCCGCATGAGCCTGCATGCATTTTCCATCAGTGTCCAGTTGTCGGGCCAGAACATCCCCATCTTCCCAGACTGTTTCATTCTACTGTAGTTGTAGAGGTAGTGGGTCACGGCTTTCTTCTGTTCTAGCAGGCGGGAGAACATGAGCAGGGTCGAGTTCCAGCGAGTCGGGCTATCGCAAATGAGGCGTCTCACCGGCATGTTGTTTTTGCGCTGAATTTCCGCAAAGCGTGCCATGGCTGTGTAAGACCGCCTCAAATGCCCACAGAACTTCCTGGCCTGCTTCAGGACATTCGCTAAGCCAGGGTACTTTGTCAAAAATCTTTGAACCACTAGATTCATGACATGTGCCATGCAGGGTATGTGTGTCAGCTTCCCCATATGCAAAGCGGCAAGCAGATTGCTGCCGTTGTCGCACACCACGTTGCCTATCTCCAGGTGGTGCGGGGTCAGCCACTCATCCACCTGTTTCTTAAGAGCAGCCAGGAGAGCTGCTCCAGTGTGACTCTCCGCTTTGAGACAAGACATGTCTAAGATGGCGTGACAGCGTCGTACCTGGCATGCAGCATAGGCCCTGCGGAGCTGGGGCTGTGTAGCTGGAGAGGAGAACTGCCACTCAGCCAAGGAGGAGGAGGACAGCGAAGAGCATGTAGCCGGAGGAGAGGAGGTGGCAGGAGGCCTGCCTGCAAGCCGTGGAGGTGTCACAATTTGGTCCGCTGCGCCCTGCTTGCCATCGTTCACCACCAGGTTCACCCAATGGGCTGTGTAGGTAATGTAGCGGCCCTGCCCGTGCTTGGCAGACCAGGCATCCGTGGTCAGGTGTACCCTTGACCCAACGCTCTTCGCAAGAGATGACACCACTTGCCTCTCAACTTCACGGTGCAGTTGGGGTATGGCCTTTCTCGAAAAATAAGTGCTGCCTGGCATCTTCCACTGCGGTGTTCCGATGGCCACAAATTTACGGAAGGCCTCAGAGTCCACCAGCCGGTATGGTAACAGCTGCCAAGCTAACAGTTCCGCCACGCCAGCTGTCAGACGCCGGGCAAGGGGGTGACTGGCCGAAATTGGCTTCTTCCGCTCAAACATTTCCTTCACGGACACCTGACTGCTGCTGTGGGCAGAGGAGCAGGAACCGCTCAAGGGCAGAGGCGGAGTGGAGGAGGGTGCCTGTGAAGGTGGAAGGGAGAAAGCGGCAGAAGCAGATAATGCACCTGATGGAGGAGGAAGAGGAGAAGGAGGGTGGCTTTGCTTTTGTGTGCTGCTGCTGCTTTTGCTCAGGTGGCCATCCCATTGCTGTTTGTGCCTTTTCTCCAGGTGCCTTCGTAAGGCACTTGTCCCTACGTGAGTGTTGGCCTTTCCACGGCTCAATTTTTGTTGGCAGAGCGAACAGATGGCTTTGGTCCGATCTGAGGCACACACATTAAAAAATTTCCACACCGCTGAGCCACCCTGGGATGTGGGCACTATGGGGACCTCAGCAGCTGATGCTGAAGGGCAAGTTGGCTGGCTGTACATAGGTGGCGATACATGGTGCCGGACTCTGCCACCAGCTGTTTCTGACGAAGAGCTGCCCCAGCTTCTTTCAGCAACTTCTCTCCTCCTACTACTCTCTGACTCCCCCTCTGAACTGTCCCCCTCTTCATCTCCTCTATTGGGAACATACAGAGGATCCCTATCATCGTCATCATCGTAATCATCCTGCCCAGCTTCGCTTGCCTCAGACAAATCCAAACTTGCACCATCAGTAGGTCCTTCATCCTCCTGACACGTTACATCCATAGTGTTGCCGCGTAACTCAGACATATGAGCTGGTGAAAATTCATCTGGCTGTAACAACAATGGCTGTGCATCAGTGATTTCACCACTAAATAATTCTTGCGAAGTGTCAAATGCAGCGGAAGTGGTGCTAGTAGTAGCGCTGGTGGCTGAGCAAGATGAGGTGTTCTGTGTCGCTAAATACTCAACCACGTCCTGACAATCTTGGGAGGTGATGGGACGTGCCTTCTTCCGAGCACTGTACTGTGGGCCAGGTCCACATGAAATTACATTTACACGACCTCGCGCAGACCTGCCGGGTGGCCTTCCTCTGGCTCTGGCACTACCTCTTCCTCTACCTGTTTTGTCCATATCGGGTATGCACGGAGTGGTATATCACACTGCGTGCACTCACGTAGGTAGGTGGGTTCACTTAACTGCACAGGTATGCGCACTGATGCGGTGGGTTCACTGAACAGAACAGGTATACAGTGGCGGGTTCACAGAACAGGTATGCAGTGGCGGGTCCACTGAACAGAACAGGTATGCAGTGGCGGGTTAACTAAACAGAACAGGTATACAGTGGCGGGTTCACTAAACAGAACAGGTATACAGTGGCGGGTTCACAGAACAGGTATGCAGTGGCAGGTTCACTGAACACAACAGGTATGCAGTGGCAGGTTTACTGAACACAACAGGTATGCAGTGGCAGGTTCACTGAACACAACAGGTATGCAGTGGCGGGTTCACTGAACAGGTATACAGTGGCGGGTCCACTGAACAGAACAGGTATGCAGTGGCGGGTTCACTAAACAGAACGGTATACAGTGGCGGGTTCACTAAACAGAACAGGTATACAGTGGCGGGTTCACAGAACAGGTATGCAGTGGCAGGTTCACTGAACACAACAGGTATGCAGTGGCGGGTTCACTGAACAGGTATACAGTGGCGGGTCCACTGAACAGAACAGGTATGCAGTGGCGGGTTCACTAAACAGAACAGGTATACAGTGGCGGGTTCACTAAACAGAACAGGTATACAGTGGCGGGTTCACAGAACAGGTATGCAGTGGCAGGTTCACTGAACACAACAGGTATGCAGTGGCGGGTTCACTGAACAGGTATACAGTGGCGGGTCCACTGAACAGAACAGGTATGCAGTGGCGGGTTCACTAAACAGAACAGGTATACAGTGGCGGGTTCACTAAACAGAACAGGTATACAGTGGCGGGTTCACAGAACAGGTATGCAGTGGCAGGTTCACTGAACACAACAGGTATGCAGTAGCGGGTCCACTGAACAGAACAGGTATGCAGTGGCGGGTTCACTAAACAGAACAGGTATACAGTGGCGGGTTCACTAAACAGAACAGGTATACAGTGGCGGGTTCACAGAACAGGTATGCAGTGGCGGGTTCACTAAACAGAACAGGTATACAGTGGCGGGTTCACTAAACAGAACAGGTATGCAGTGGCGGGTTCACAGAACAGGTATGCAGTGGCAGGTTCACTGAACACAACAGGTATGCAGTGGCGGGTTCACTGAACAGGTATACAGTGGCGGGTCAGCCAGTCCCACCTAGTGCCCTGGCACCCCCACCTCCACCGCACCATCACCATTGAGGATCACCAGACGAGGTATCTTTGTGTTACGGTACCCTGAATGTTGTCTGCCAGCACTTGCAATTAAAGCATTGGACGGAAGGTGCCCGGAGTCTCTTTCTTTTATCTTCACCTCGGATAATAGTATTTAAGCTTCCTTCAACCAACCGCAGAGCACACGTCCCAGCAAGAGACAAGGGTTACCGCTGATGGTATGGTGAGATCAATTTTTGCTTTTTTTACCCACTGCTTGTGTACATTGAATAGGGAGTGCCACTCACATTTTGGGTCCTTCTCTACAGTAACAAACGTGATACAGTGGCGGGTCCACTGAACAGAACAGGTATGCAGTGGCGGGTTCACTAAACAGAACAGGTATACAGTGGCGGGTTCACTAAACAGAACAGGTATACAGTGGCGGGTTCACAGAACAGGTATGCAGTGGCAGGTTCACTGAACACAACAGGTATGCAGTGGCGGGTTCACTGAACAGGTATACAGTGGCGGGTCCACTGAACAGAACAGGTATGCAGTGGCGGGTTCACTAAACAGAACAGGTATACAGTGGCGGGTTCACAGAACAGGTATGCAGTGGCAGGTTCACTGAACACAACAGGTATGCAGTGGCGGGTTCACTGAACAGGTATACAGTGGCAGGTCCACTGAACAGAACAGGTATGCAGTGGCGGGTTCACTAAACAGAACAGGTATACAGTGGCGGGTTCACAGAACAGGTATGCAGTGGCAGGTTCACTGAACACAACAGGTATGCAGTGGCGGGTTCACTGAACAGGTATACAGTGGCGGGTCCACTGAACAGAACAGGTATGCAGTGGCGGGTTCACTAAACAGAACAGGTATACAGTGGCGGGTTCACTAAACAGAACAGGTATACAGTGGCGGGTTCACAGAACAGGTATGCAGTGGCAGGTTCACTGAACACAACAGGTATGCAGTGGCGGGTTCACTGAACAGGTATACAGTGGCGGGTCCACTGAACAGAACAGGTATGCAGTGGTGGGTTCACTAAACAGAACAGGTATACAGTGGCGGGTTCACTAAACAGAACAGGTATACAGTGGCGGGTTCACAGAACAGGTATGCAGTGGCAGGTTCACTGAACACAACAAGTATGCAGTGGCGGGTTCACTGAACAGGTATACAGTGGCGGGTCCACTGAACAGAACAGGTATGCAGTGGCGGGTTCACTAAACAGAACAGGTATACAGTGGTGGGTTCACTAAACAGAACAGGTATACAGTGGCGGGTTCACAGAACAGGTATGCAGTGGCAGGTTCACTGAACACAACAGGTATGCAGTGGCGGGTTCACTGAACAGGTATACAGTGGCGGGTCCACTGAACAGAACAGGTATGCAGTGGCGGGTTCACTGAACAGGTATACAGTGGCGGGTCCACTGAACAGAACAGGTATGCAGTGGTGGGTTCACAGAACAGGTATGCAGTGGTGGGTTCACAGCACAGGTATGCAGTGGTGGGTTCAATGAACAGGTATACAGTGGCGGGTCCATTGAACAGAACAGGTATGCAGTGGCAGGTTCACTGAACAGGTATGCAGTGGTGGGTTCACAGCACAGGTATGCAGTGGTGGGTTCACAGCACAGGTATGCAGTGGTGGGTTCACAGCACAGGTATGCAGTGGTGGGTTCACAGCACAGGTATGCAGTGGTGGGTTCACAGAACAGGTATGCAGCCAGACAGGAACAAGTTAAGCCTAACTAATCTTTCCCTGAGAGACAGTCTGCAGCAGCTCGCCCTACTCTCACTAACGCAGGCAGCACACGAGTGACCGTAATGGCCGCCGCTGCCTGCCTTATATAAGGGGGGGTGGGGCTCCAGGGGCTAGTGTAGCCTAATTGGCTACACTGGGCCTACTGACTGTGATGTAGAGGGTCAAAGTTGACCCTCCATGTGCATTATGGGGCGAACCGAACTTCCGCAAAGGTTCGCCTGCGGGACGCGAACGCGAACCACGGAAGTTCGCATGGAACTGTTCGCAGGCGAACCGTTCGGCCCAACTCTACTGGCTACCTACTCTGGGCACATATACCCCTGGCTACCTACTCTGGGCACATATACCCCTGGCTACTGGCTACCTACTCTGGGCACATATACCCCTGGCTATCTACTCTGGGCACATATACCCCTGGCTACCTACTCTGGGCACATATACCCCTGCCTACATATATTGGGCACATATACCCGTAACTACATATACTGGGCATATACCCCTGGCTTCCTACTCTGGCCACATATAACCCTGGCTACCTACTCTGGGCACATATACCCCTGCCTACATATAATGGGCACATATACCCCTAACTACATATACTGGGCATATACCCCTGGCTACCTACTCTGGGCACATATACCCCTGGCTACCTACTCTGGGCACATATACCCCTGCCTACATATATTGGGCACATATACCCCTAACTACATATACTGGGCATATACCCCTGACTACCTACCCTGGGCACCTATACCCCTGGCTACCTACTCTGGGCACCTATACCCCTGGCTACCTACTCTGGGCACCTATACCCCTGGCTACCTACTCTGGGCACCTAAACCCCTGGCTACCTACTCTGGGCACATATACCCCTGGCTACCTACTCTGGGCACATATACCCCTGGCTACCTACTCTGGGCACATATACCCCTGGCTACCTACTCTGGGCACATATACCCCTGCCTACATATACTGGGCATATATACCCCTGGCTACATATACTGGGCATATATACCCCTGGCTACGTGGACTGGGCATATATACCCCCTGGCTACATATACTGGGCATATATACCCCTGGCTACATATACTGGGCATATATACCCCCTGGCTATGTGGACTGGGCAAATATACCCCCTGGCTACATATACTGGGCATATATACCCCTGGCTACATATACTGGGCATATCTACCCCTGGCTACATATACTGGGCATATATACCCCCTGGCTACGTGGACTGGGCATATATACCCCCTGGCTACATATACTGGGCATATATACCCCTGGCTACATATACTGGGCATATATACCCCTGGCTACATATACTGGGCATATATACCCCTGGCTACATATACTGGGCATATATACCCCCTGGCTACATATACTTGGCATATATACCCCTGGCTACATATACTGGGCATATATACCCCTGCCTATATATACTTGGCATATATACCCCCTGCCTACATATATTGGGCATATATACCCCTGGCTACATATACTGGGCATATATACCCCCTGGCTACGTGGACTGGGCATATATACCCCCTGGCTACATATACTGGGCATATATACCCCTGGCTACATATACTGGGCATATATACCCCCTGGCTACATATACTTGGCATATATACCCCTGGCTACATATACTGGGCATATATACCCCTGCCTATATGTACTGGGCATATATACCCCCTGCCTACATATATTGGGCATATATACCCCTGGCTACATATACTGGGCATATATACCCCCTGGCTACGTGGACTGGGCATATATACCCCCTGGCTACATATACTGGGCATATATACCCCTGGCTACATATACTGGGCATATATACCCTTGGCTACATATACTGGGCACATATACGCCTGACTATATATACTGGGCACATATTATTCTCCTGGCTACATATACTGGGCATATATACCACTGGCTACATATACTGGGCACATATACCTCTGGCTACATATACTGGGCACACATACATATACTGGCCTACATATACTGGGCACATATACCCCTGGCTACCTGTTCTGTGGACATCTATACCCCTGGCTACCTGTTCTGGGGACATCTATACCGCTGGCCACCTATTCTGGGGACATCTATACTGCTGGCTAGTGGTGCTCAGCAGAGCTCGAATATTCGAGTAGCTCGAATATTCGAGCTCTTTTTCAGCTATCCGAGCTCGGTATTCGAGCTCCGAATAGCTGTAGCTATTCGAATGGGCTATCCGAGTACACTCGAATAGCCCATTCACTATTCGAGCTATTCGAGCAAACGGCGCTATTCGAGCTCGGTACCGAGCTCGAATAGCGTCATAGCCCAGATTGATGTCCTTAGAGCCAATCAGAGGGCTCCCAGGCCCTCTGACGGCAGCCAATCACAGAGGGGGACCCTGGCCAGCCCCTACCCTATAAATAGCGGCCGCCATGTTCCGTTTCTCCATGCTTGCCTGAGAGATGGTACAGAGAGAGAGTTGCTCCTTTGTGCTTTGGCTTAGCAAGTGCTCTATTGTGATCATTTACCTAGCGTTTTTGCTCACCTACACCTGCCATATACACCTATATTGTTGTTAGTTAGATAGACATTGTATTTTAGTTAGTAGCTTGTGTGTTACATTAGAGACAGGCAGCTGCTGCAAGCTTACAGGTTTAGGCCTCAGGGGGGCCTTGCCTCTGTGGGCAGCTGTCCTCTGTTTATTTCTCTCATCTATACCAGTATTTCTGCTGTCCTTTACTAATAGTATTGTAGTTATACTGTACTAGGAGTAGGACACTCACTGACTGTCACTGTTTATAGGCTACTAGCTAGCTCCTGCGTGTGTGCACTCACTCACTGTCTGTGTGTACACACACTCTATTTCCTTCTGATTACTGATAGATTATTGTTAGTTAGTTGTACTTACTGTTACTACTTACTCTTACTGTACTAGGAGTCTAGGACACTCAGTCAGACAGTCACTGTGTTCATAGGCTACTAGCTCCTGCGTGCGGTCACTCACTGTCTGAGTGTACACACACCACCCACACTCCATTTCCTCCTGATCGCTGATTGATTATTGTAATTAGTTAGTTCTACTTACTGTTACTACTTACTCTTACTGTACTAGGAGTCTAGGACACTCAGTCACTGTGTGTTCATAGGCTACTAGCTCCTGCGTGCGGTCACTCACTGTCTGAGTGTACACACACCACCCACACTCCATTTCCTTCTGATCGCTGATTGATTATTGTAATTAGTTAGTTCTACTTACTGTTACTACTTACTCTTACTGTACTAGGAGTCTAGGACACTCAGTCACTGTGTTCATAGGCTACTAGCTCCTGCGTGCGGGCACTCACTGTCTGAGTGTACACACACCACCCACACTCCATTTCCTTCTGATCGCTGATTGATTATTGTAATTAGTTAGTTCTACTTACTGTTACTACTTACTCTTACTGTACTAGGAGTCTAGGACACTCAGTCACTGTGTGTTCATAGGCTACTAGCTCCTGCGTGCGGTCACTCACTGTCTGAGTGTACACACACCACCCACACTCCATTTCCTTCTGATCGCTGATTGATTATTGTAATTAGTTAGTTCTACTTACTGTTACTACTTACTCTTACTGTACTAGGAGTCTAGGACACTCAGTCACTGTGTTCATAGGCTACTAGCTCCTGCGTGCGGGCACTCACTGTCTGAGTGTACACACACCACCCACACTCCATTTCCTTCTGATCGCTGATTGATTATTGTAATTAGTTAGTTCTACTTACTGTTACTACTTACTCTTACTGTACTAGGAGTCTAGGACACTCAGTCACTGTGTGTTCATAGGCTACTAGCTCCTGCGTGCGGTCACTCACTGTCTGAGTGTACACACACCACCCACACTCCATTTCCTTCTGATCGCTGATTGATTATTGTAATTAGTTAGTTCTACTTACTGTTACTACTTACTCTTACTGTACTAGGAGTCTAGGACACTCAGTCACTGTGTTCATAGGCTACTAGCTCCTGCGTGCGGGCACTCACTGTCTGAGTGTACACACACTAAATTTACTTGTGATTACTACTGATTATTGTAACTGCTAGTTGTACTTCCTGACTGTTACTACTTACTTACTGTACTAGGGGACACTCACTCAGTCACCTCACCAACCAACCCACTCCATTAAAGTACCCCACTTTTCACCCGCCCTTTTAAAAAATTTTTGTCTATACGCCCAAAACATTGAAGATGTCTGGAAGTGGCAGCCAGCGCGGTTTGGGCAAGGGGAAGGGCAGCAAGGGAATCAGGAGGAGAGGGAGCAGCATTGTGGCAAGCCGCGGCCGCGGGCGCGCCACCATGCACAGTTCCGCAGCAGCAGCAGCAGCGTCAGTGGCTAACATTCCTCCCATAGCCACTGGCCGTGGACGCCTTGGGCGCCGCCCAGCAGGAGCATCTGCAACTCACGCTGCAGAGACACAGCAGCAGCAGCGTGTAGCACCTGCTCCCATTTTCCTCCAGCCGGGTCGGAAACGTCCCATTGAGGAAAAGGATGCAGACACTGTGGTGCAACTCATGACGGAGGATGAGCAGCCCGCCATCAGCTCTGCATCCGAGGCCTCCACCCTCACCACCACCACCACCCCTGTTCGCAGCAGCCGCCCAGCAGGGTCTGGGGAGGAGGCCAGTTCACCGTCACTCGCCGACCTGTCATTCAGCAGTCTTTTGACCCCAGGCATCATGAGTAAATTGTATGCTGTTGTTGGCGATCTTGAGGAGGGGATGCTGATGGGCACTTTGGGGGATGAGGGATTGGACAGCAAGACTGTGGCGACAGTCAAGCAGCCCATCCATGCATCAGGAGAGGAGTTTGGGGGGTCCTCATCCCAGCAGGACATGTTTCAGGAGGGGGAGGATGATGATGACCCGGTGACAGACAGAGACTGGGTGCCACCACCTCCAGGGGATGTCGTCCTCAGCAGCTCTGAGGAGGAGGAGGAGGATGCGCTTGTGGGCCTTGCAAGGAGGCGCATCATTGCAAGCATTGGCAGCGTCCCACACCCTGCTGGTGTCTCAGGCTCAGCAGCAGCAGCATCAGCCAGTACCACCACCAGCCGCACCCAAGCCCCCCCCCCCAACCACCACAGGGAGACAGGCAGCAGCGCTTCCATGCCGTAGGGGGATGTTTAAGTCACCAATCTGGCGATATTTCACCATGCCCACTGTGTACAGCAAGTACGCCACTTGCAACCACTGTCAGCGGAAGTTGAGCAGAGGTGCAGACCCCTTAAAGTTCTGCACCAGCTCGCTCATCAACCACCTTGCGGCTAAACATTTCCACCAGCATGAGGAGTTCCAGAGGCTGAAGGCATCTGGTGCTGGCAGTGGCACCACACCCATCACTGCACAGCCTTCAGCAGCAGCAACAGCAGCCACCCGCCCTCCTGCTCCTCCAGCAGCACCAGCAGGAGTGCGGAAACGCACTGCTCCTCCCCCCTCTGCAACTCCTGCCGCCGACACTGAGGCCTGTTCTGGCAGCCAGTCCTCAGTGGCCTCCTCCGCTGTGTCTGCTGATTCCCGTGTCAGCAAAAGGCCACGCCAGAGCCTTTTGAGCGAGTCCTTCCAGGGGGTGGTTAGGGCTCTGCCTCCCAGCAGCCGTCGCGTGCGGCAGCTGAACGGCTTGCTGGCACGGGCCATGTGCTCCCAACTCCTGCCGTACACGCTCGTGCAGGAGGGGAGCGACATTCGTGCGCTGCTTGCTTGCGCAGCCCCAGACTGGCAGCTCCCCAGCAGACACTTTTTCTCCCGCAAGGCCATTCCTGCACTGCACCGCTTTGTGATGGCCAATGTGGAGCGAGGGCTGGAGCACGCGGTTGGTGAAAGGGTCCACGTCACCATGGACTCCTGGAGCAGCCGCTTCGGGACAGGCCGCTACCTGTCCTTCACTGTCCACTGGGTCAGCTTGGTGGAAGGGGGTGAGGATGGGAGAGCAGCAGCGGGCACAGCAGCAGCAGCAACACAGTGGGTGGTGCCACCCCGCAGGCTCAGGGGAACTGCAGCAGGTTCCTCCGATCCTCTGCCATCCTCCGGCACACCTGGCCAAACCCCCCGCCTCAGCAGCAGCGTGAAGGCCCGCCACTGCCAAGCGCTGCTGCACTTGGTCAGCCTTGGGAAGACCAAGCTGACGGCAACCCATGTGTTGGCCAAACTCCAGGAGCAGGAGAGGATTTGGCTGACCCCCAGAGGCCTCAGAGTCGGAGAGGTGGTGGCCGACAATGGGGCCAATCTGGTTGCCGCAATACACAGGGGAAACCTGACCCACATCCCCTGTCTTGCCCACGTGCTGAACCTGGTGGTGCAGAAGTTCCTGCGCACCTACCAGGGGATGGGCGAACTGCTGGAAACGGCAAGGAATGTTGTGCGTCACTTCCGGCGCTCGGCTGCAGCCTGTGCGAGCCTGGAAGACGTGCAAAAGGAGCTGGATCTGCCACGCCATCGGCTGATCCTTGACGTTCCGACTCGCTGGAACTCCACCCTGGCGATGTTGGAGCGTCTGGTTGAACAGAGGCACGCTGTCAAACAGTACCTTGCCCTGGCCACTGTTTCCGCAGCTCTGAGAAGGGACAAGACCAGCAACTTCCCGTCCATCGTCCCCGATGATGACTGGAGGCACATGCAGCAGGTGTGCTTAGTGCTGGCTCCCTTCCTGCAGGCCACAAACATGGTGAGCAGGGACCATGCTATGGTCTGCGAGTGGGTGCCCCTGGTTTCTCTGCTGAACAGGGCCCTCGATGCTTTGCTGGAACAGGGAGCGGCAGCCTTGGACCAGCAGGAGCGGCAACCAGCTGCGCAGTCCACCTCTGAGGGGGAGGAGGAGGAGGACTTGGTGGAGGTCCCTGACCTGGCTGCTGATGAGGGGGATCAGCACAGCGCAGCTGAGTTGGTGCGGGGGTGGAGAGAGGATGAGGCAGCAGAGGAGGAGGATGAGGACAGCACTGACGTCGATGTGCCAGCAGACGTGGCCCGCCTCTTCCCAATGGCAGCGCACATGCTGACGTGCCTGCGCAGGGACCCCAGGGTGATCCAGATGAAGCAGAGGGAGGACATCTGGATCAGCATGATGTTGGACCCACGCCTCAAGGGGAAGTTGAGCCAGTTCCTGCCGCCTGCAGGAGGAGACCCAGCGCAACAAATAAGGAGCTTGCAGCAGGCCCTTGTTGAGCGCTTGGAGGAAGCCTTCCCCCAGCCTTCCACCCCCACTGTCCAGCAGCCAGCACAGAGGCAGCAGCAGGTGCCTGCATCCAGCAGCAGCAAGCGCCCCACAGACCTGCTGTCTCTCAGCCACGAGCTCTACAGGACTGTAGAGGCTCCGGCAGCAGTGACTAGAGAGGAGATGCATGCAGCAGCATCCTCCTCCGGTCACAGCCAGCGCCTGACCCGCATGGTGGCTGACTACATGGGGTCGTACAGCGGGCTTGACAGCGATGCCCCTGTTGATCCCATGGAGTATTGGGTCAAGCGCATGGAGATCTGGAGCGAGCTGGCGCAGTACGCCCTGGAAGTGCTGTCCTGCCCCCCTTCCAGCGTGCTGTCCGAGCGCTGCTTCAGTGCAGCTGGTGGCGTGGTCACCGAGAAACGCTCACGTCTGTCTCACAAGTCTGTGGACAGACTGACGTTTCTCAAGATGAACCAGGCGTGGGTGGAAGGCGAGTTCCTGGCCCCTGTTGTCGGCGAGAGGGGGACATGAACTGGCTGCCGGAACCATCGTTAATGTGCCTTACCACCCTTTACCACCTCCTGGCTCCTGCTCACTAAGCCAGCCTGGTTCACTTTGACTATTACGTCGCCTGCAGCCACACATTTTACACCTACAGTGGGCTGCTGTGTACTGCCCTTCTGCTGTCTGTCTGTGTTTCCCACTGCCAGGGTACACAGATGATTTACCTTCTGCTGCCACTCTGCCACCAGCTATTACGTCAAACAATAGCTATATTGGTTGCAAAACCAAAAACCATAAAAAAAAAAAAAAGGTTTAATTTTTCTGAGGTGCCCGGGTTGAAAACTGTGTTGTCCCAGTTGTGTATTGGACACAATGTGGGCTGCACGACCGCTGTCTGGGACCTCCTGTTGTGTTTATTTACAGCCCTGGTATCACCGCTAGGTACCAGGGCTATTATGTCACGCTGCCTACCTGCTGCCACACTCACACTGCTCCTCCATACCTCCTCCTGCTGCTGCTGCTGCTGTCTGTCTGTGTTTCCCACTGCCAGGGTACACAGATGATTTACCTTCTGCTGCCACTCTGCCACCAGCTATTACGTCAAACAATAGCTGCTCGCCTACTCCTCCATTCCTCCTCCTGCTGCTGCTGTCTGTCTGTGTTTCCCACTGCCAGGGTACACAGATGATTTACCTTCTGCTGCCACTCTGCCACCAGCTATTACGTCAAACAATAGCTATATTGGTTGCAAAACCAAAAACCAAAAAACCATAAAAAAAAAAAAAAGGTTTAATTTTTCTGAGGTGCCCGGGTTGAAAACTGTGTTGTCCCAGTTGTGTATTGGACACAATGTGGGCTGCACGACCGCTGTCTGGGACCTCCTGTTGTGTTTATTTACAGCCCTGGTATCACCGCTAGGTACCAGGGCTATTATGTCACGGCGAGCTGCCTGCCTCATTGACTGCCTGCTGCCACACACTCATCCTCCTCCTCCTGCTGCTGAATTTACCTCCTGCTGTCTTTGTGTTTCCACTGCCAGGGAGCACATACAATGGCGCTTCCAACATGCGTGCGCCCACCAGCTATTTGTTACGCTCAAAAATAGATGCATTTCTTTAAAAAAAAATTGAAAAGAGAAATACGTGAAGAAGAATAAGACTATGAAGAAGAAGAAGAAGAAGAAGAAGAAGAAGAAGAAGAATAAGACTATGAAGAAGAAGAAGAAGAAGAAGAAGAAGAATAAGACTATGAAGAAGAAGAAGAAGAAGAAGAAGAAGAATAAGACTATGAAGAAGAAGAAGAAGAAGAAGAAGAAGAATAAGACTATGAAGAAGAAGAAGAAGAAGAAGAAGAAGAATAAGACTATGAAGAAGAAGAAGAAGAAGAAGAAGAAGAAGAAGAAGACTATGAAGAAGAAGAAGAAGAAGAAGAAGAAGAAGAAGACTATGAAGAAGAAGAAGAAGAAGAAGAAGAAGAAGAAGAAGAAGAAGAAGAAGAAGAAGAAGAAGAAGAAGAAGAAGAAGAAGACTATGAAGAAGAAGAAGAAGAAGAAGAAGAAGAAGAAGAAGAAGAAGAATAAGACTATGAAGAAGAAGAAGAAGAAGAAGAAGAAGAAGAAGAAGAAGAAGAAGAAGAAGAAGACTATGAAGAAGAAGAAGAAGAAGAAGAAGAAGAAGAAGAAGAAGAAGAAGAAGAAGAAGAAGAAGAAGAAGAAGAAGAAGAAGAAGAAGAAGAAGAAGAAGAAGAAGAAGAAGAAGAAGAAGAAGAAGAAGAAGAAGAAGACTATGAAGAATAAGACTATGAAGAATAAGACTATGAAGAAGAAGAAGAAGAAGAAGAAGAAGAAGAAGAAGAAGAAGAAGAAGAAGAAGAAGAAGAAGAAGAAGAAGAAGAAGAAGAAGAAGAAGAAGAAGAAGAAGAAGAAGACTATGAAGAAGAAGAAGACTATGAAGAAGAAGAAGACTATGAAGAAGAAGAAGACTATGAAGAAGAAGAAGACTATGAAGAAGAAGAAGACTATGAAGAAGAAGAAGAAGAAGAAGAAGAAGAAGAAGAAGAAGAAGAAGAAGAAGAAGAAGAAGAAGAAGAAGAAGAAGAAGAACAAGAAGAAGAAGAAGAAGAAGACTATGAAGAAGAAGAAGACTATGAAGAAGAAGAAGACTATGAAGAAGAAGAAGAAGAAGAAGAAGAAGAAGAAGAAGAAGAAGAAGAAGAAGAAGAAGAAGAAGAAGAAGAAGAAGAAGAAGAAGAAGAAGAAGAAGAAGAAGAAGAAGAAGAAGAAGAAGAAGAAGAAGAAGAAGAAGAAGAAGAAGAAGACCTGGGGCTACCTATTTTTGGGGAACCACGTCAGATTGAGTGTATTTTGGAGAACTGCTGCCAGGTGAGAGGTGTCTACCATATTAAGGGAGCATTCTACCTATTTATGTGAAATGCTGTCTATTTATGTCACGGCGAGCTGCCTGCCTCATTGACTGCCTGCTGCCACACACTCATCCTCCTCCTCCTGCTGCTGAATTTACCTCCTGCTGTCTTTGTGTTTCCACTGCCAGGGAGCACATACAATGGCGCTTCCAACATGCGTGCGCCCACCAGCTATTTGTTACGCTCAAAAATAGATGCATTTCTTTAAAAAAAAATTGAAAAGAGAAATACGTGAAGAAGAATAAGACTATGAAGAAGAATAAGACTATGAAGAAGAATAAGACTATGAAGAAGAATAAGACTATGAAGAAGAATAAGACTATGAAGAAGAAGAAGAAGAATAAGACTATGAAGAAGACGAAGAAGAAGAAGAAGAAGAAGAAGAAGAAGAATAAGAATAAGACGAAGAATAAGACGAAGAATAAGACGAAGAATAAGACGAAGAATAAGACGAAGAATAAGACGAAGACGAAGACGAAGACGAAGACGAAGACGAAGAAGAAGAAGAAGAAGAAGAAGAAGAAGAAGAAGAAGAAGAAGAAGAAGAAGAAGAAGACCTGGGGCTACCTATTTTTGGGGAACCACGTCAGATTGAGTGTATTTTGGAGAACTGCTGCCAGGTGAGAGGTGTCTACCATATTAAGGGAGCATTCTACCTATTTATGTGAAATGCTGTCTATTTATGTCACGGCGAGCTGCCTGCCTCATTGACTGCCTGCTGCCACACACTCATCCTCCTCCTCCTGCTGCTGAATTTACCTCCTGCTGTCTTTGTGTTTCCACTGCCAGGGAGCACATACAATGGCGCTTCCAACATGCGTGCGCCCACCAGCTATTTGTTACGCTCAAAAATAGATGCATTTCTTTAAAAAAAAATTGAAAAGAGAAATACGTGAAGAAGAATAAGACTATGAAGAAGAATAAGACTATGAAGAAGAATAAGACTATGAAGAAGAATAAGACTATGAAGAAGAAGAAGAAGAATAAGACGAAGAAGAAGACGAAGAAGAAGAAGAAGAAGAAGAATAAGAATAAGAATAAGACGAAGAATAAGACGAAGAATAAGACGAAGACGAAGAATAAGACGAAGAATAAGACGAAGAATAAGACGAAGAATAAGACGAAGAATAAGACGAAGAATAAGACGAAGAATAAGACGAAGACGAAGAATAAGACGAAGAATAAGACGAAGAATAAGACGAAGACGAAGACGAAGACGAAGAATAAGACGAAGAATAAGACGAAGAATAAGACGAAGACGAAGACGAAGACGAAGAATAAGACGAAGAATAAGACGAAGACGAAGACGAAGACGAAGACGAAGACGAAGACGAAGACGAAGACGAAGAAGAAGAAGAAGAAGAAGAAGAAGAAGAAGAAGAAGAAGAAGAAGAAGAAGAAGAAGACCTGGGGCTACCTATTTTTGGGGAACCACGTCAGATTGAGTGTATTTTGGAGAACTGCTGCCAGGTGAGAGGTGTCTACCATATTAAGGGAGCATTCTACCTATTTATGTGAAATGCTGTCTATTTATGTCACGGCGAGCTGCCTGCCTCATTGACTGCCTGCTGCCACACACTCATCCTCCTCCTCCTGCTGCTGAATTTACCTCCTGCTGTCTTTGTGTTTCCACTGCCAGGGAGCACATACAATGGCGCTTCCAACATGCGTGCGCCCACCAGCTATTTGTTACGCTCAAAAATAGATGCATTTCTTTAAAAAAAAATTGAAAAGAGAAATACGTGAAGAAGAATAAGACTATGAAGAAGAATAAGACTATGAAGAAGAATAAGACTATGAAGAAGAATAAGACTATGAAGAAGAAGAAGAAGAATAAGACGAAGAAGAAGACGAAGAAGAAGAAGAAGAAGAAGAAGAAGAATAAGAATAAGACGAAGAATAAGACGAAGAATAAGACGAAGACGAAGAATAAGACGAAGAATAAGACGAAGAATAAGACGAAGAATAAGACGAAGAATAAGACGAAGAATAAGACGAAGACGAAGAATAAGACGAAGAATAAGACGAAGAATAAGACGAAGACGAGGACGAAGACGAAGACGAAGAATAAGACGAAGAATAAGACGAAGAATAAGACGAAGACGAAGACGAAGAATAAGACGAAGACGAAGACGAAGACGAAGACGAAGACGAAGACGAAGACGAAGACGAAGAAGAAGAAGAAGAAGAAGAAGAAGAAGAAGAAGAAGAAGAAGAAGAAGAAGAAGAAGAAGAAGACTATGAAGAAGAAGAAGACTATGAAGAAGAAGAAGACTATGAAGAAGAAGAAGAAGAAGAAGAAGAAGAAGAAGAAGAAGAAGAAGAAGAAGAAGAAGAAGAAGAAGAAGAAGAAGAAGAAGAAGAAGAAGAAGAAGAAGAAGAAGAAGAAGAAGAAGAAGAAGAAGAAGAAGAAGAAGAAGAAGAAGAAGAAGAAGAAGAAGAAGACTATGAAGAAGAAGAAGACTATGAAGAAGAAGAAGACTATGAAGAAGAAGAAGACTATGAAGAAGAAGAAGAAGAAGAAGAAGAAGAAGAAGAAGAAGAAGAAGAAGAAGAAGAAGAAGAAGAAGAAGAAGAAGAAGAAGAAGAAGAAGACCTGGGGCTACCTATTTTTGGGGAACCACGTCAGATTGAGTGTATTTTGGAGAACTGCTGCCAGGTGAGAGGTGTCTACCATATTAAGGGAGCATTCTACCTATTTATGTGAAATGCTGTCTATTTATGTCACGGCGAGCTGCCTGCCTCATTGACTGCCTGCTGCCACACACTCATCCTCCTCCTCCTGCTGCTGAATTTACCTCCTGCTGTCTTTGTGTTTCCACTGCCAGGGAGCACATACAATGGCGCTTCCAACATGCGTGCGCCCACCAGCTATTTGTTACGCTCAAAAATAGATGCATTTCTTTAAAAAAAAATTGAAAAGAGAAATACGTGAAGAAGAATAAGACTATGAAGAAGAATAAGACTATGAAGAAGAATAAGACTATGAAGAAGAATAAGACTATGAAGAAGAATAAGACTATGAAGAAGAAGAAGAAGAATAAGACTATGAAGAAGACGAAGAAGAAGAAGAAGAAGAAGAAGAAGAATAAGAATAAGACGAAGAATAAGACGAAGAATAAGACGAAGAATAAGACGAAGAATAAGACGAAGACGAAGACGAAGACGAAGACGAAGACGAAGACGAAGACGAAGAAGAAGAAGAAGAAGAAGAAGAAGAAGAAGAAGAAGAAGAAGAAGAAGAAGAAGAAGAAGAAGACCTGGGGCTACCTATTTTTGGGGAACCACGTCAGATTGAGTGTATTTTGGAGAACTGCTGCCAGGTGAGAGGTGTCTACCATATTAAGGGAGCATTCTACCTATTTATGTGAAATGCTGTCTATTTATGTCACGGCGAGCTGCCTGCCTCATTGACTGCCTGCTGCCACACACTCATCCTCCTCCTCCTGCTGCTGAATTTACCTCCTGCTGTCTTTGTGTTTCCACTGCCAGGGAGCACATACAATGGCGCTTCCAACATGCGTGCGCCCACCAGCTATTTGTTACGCTCAAAAATAGATGCATTTCTTTAAAAAAAAATTGAAAAGAGAAATACGTGAAGAAGAATAAGACTATGAAGAAGAATAAGACTATGAAGAAGAATAAGACTATGAAGAAGAATAAGACTATGAAGAAGAAGAAGAAGAATAAGACGAAGAAGAAGACGAAGAAGAAGAAGAAGAAGAAGAAGAAGAATAAGAATAAGACGAAGAATAAGACGAAGAATAAGACGAAGACGAAGAATAAGACGAAGAATAAGACGAAGAATAAGACGAAGAATAAGACGAAGAATAAGACGAAGAATAAGACGAAGAATAAGACGAAGACGAAGAATAAGACGAAGAATAAGACGAAGAATAAGACGAAGACGAAGACGAAGACGAAGACGAAGAATAAGACGAAGAATAAGACGAAGAATAAGACGAAGACGAAGACGAAGAATAAGACGAAGAATAAGACGAAGACGAAGACGAAGACGAAGACGAAGACGAAGACGAAGACGAAGACGAAGACGAAGAAGAAGAAGAAGAAGAAGAAGAAGAAGAAGAAGAAGAAGAAGAAGAAGAAGAAGAAGAAGAAGAAGAAGAAGACCTGGGGCTACCTATTTTTGGGGAACCACGTCAGATTGAGTGTATTTTGGAGAACTGCTGCCAGGTGAGAGGTGTCTACCATATTAAGGGAGCATTCTACCTATTTATGTGAAATGCTGTCTATTTATGTCACGGCGAGCTGCCTGCCTCATTGACTGCCTGCTGCCACACACTCATCCTCCTCCTCCTGCTGCTGAATTTACCTCCTGCTGTCTTTGTGTTTCCACTGCCAGGGAGCACATACAATGGCGCTTCCAACATGCGTGCGCCCACCAGCTATTTGTTACGCTCAAAAATAGATGCATTTCTTTAAAAAAAAATTGAAAAGAGAAATACGTGAAGAAGAATAAGACTATGAAGAAGAATAAGACTATGAAGAAGAATAAGACTATGAAGAAGAATAAGACTATGAAGAAGAAGAAGAAGAATAAGACGAAGAAGAAGACGAAGAAGAAGAAGAAGAAGAAGAAGAAGAATAAGAATAAGACGAAGAATAAGACGAAGAATAAGACGAAGACGAAGAATAAGACGAAGAATAAGACGAAGAATAAGACGAAGAATAAGACGAAGAATAAGACGAAGAATAAGACGAAGACGAAGAATAAGACGAAGAATAAGACGAAGAATAAGACGAAGACGAAGACGAAGACGAAGACGAAGAATAAGACGAAGAATAAGACGAAGAATAAGACGAAGACGAAGACGAAGAATAAGACGAAGACGAAGACGAAGACGAAGACGAAGACGAAGACGAAGAAGAAGAAGAAGAAGAAGAAGAAGAAGAAGAAGAAGAAGAAGAAGAAGAAGAAGAAGAAGAAGAAGAAGAAGAAGAAGAAGAAGAAGAAGAAGACCTGGGGCTACCTATTTTTGGGGAACCACGTCAGATTGAGTGTATTTTGGAGAACTGCTGCCAGGTGAGAGGTGTCTACCATATTAAGGGAGCATTCTACCTATTTATGTGAAATGCTGTCTATTTATGTCACGGCGAGCTGCCTGCCTCATTGACTGCCTGCTGCCACACACTCATCCTCCTCCTCCTGCTGCTGAATTTACCTCCTGCTGTCTTTGTGTTTCCACTGCCAGGGAGCACATACAATGGCGCTTCCAACATGCGTGCGCCCACCAGCTATTTGTTACGCTCAAAAATAGATGCATTTCTTTAAAAAAAAATTGAAAAGAGAAATACGTGAAGAAGAATAAGACTATGAAGAAGAATAAGACTATGAAGAAGAATAAGACTATGAAGAAGAATAAGACTATGAAGAAGAATAAGACTATGAAGAAGAAGAAGAAGAATAAGACTATGAAGAAGACGAAGAAGAAGAAGAAGAAGAAGAAGAAGAAGAAGAATAAGACGAAGAATAAGACGAAGAATAAGACGAAGAATAAGACGAAGAATAAGACGAAGAATAAGACGAAGACGAAGACGAAGAATAAGACGAAGACGAAGACGAAGACGAAGACGAAGACGAAGAAGAAGAAGAAGAAGAAGAAGAAGAAGAAGAAGAAGAAGAAGAAGAAGAAGAAGAAGAAGAAGAAGACCTGGGGCTACCTATTTTTGGGGAACCACGTCAGATTGAGTGTATTTTGGAGAACTGCTGCCAGGTGAGAGGTGTCTACCATATTAAGGGAGCATTCTACCTATTTATGTGAAATGCTGTCTATTTATGTCACGGCGAGCTGCCTGCCTCATTGACTGCCTGCTGCCACACACTCATCCTCCTCCTCCTGCTGCTGAATTTACCTCCTGCTGTCTTTGTGTTTCCACTGCCAGGGAGCACATACAATGGCGCTTCCAACATGCGTGCGCCCACCAGCTATTTGTTACGCTCAAAAATAGATGCATTTCTTTAAAAAAAAATTGAAAAGAGAAATACGTGAAGAAGAATAAGACTATGAAGAAGAATAAGACTATGAAGAAGAATAAGACTATGAAGAAGAATAAGACTATGAAGAAGAAGAAGAAGAATAAGACGAAGAAGAAGACGAAGAAGAAGAAGAAGAAGAAGAAGAAGAATAAGAATAAGACGAAGAATAAGACGAAGAATAAGACGAAGATGAAGAATAAGACGAAGAATAAGACGAAGAATAAGACGAAGAATAAGACGAAGAATAAGACGAAGAATAAGACGAAGAATAAGACGAAGACGAAGAATAAGACGAAGAATAAGACGAAGAATAAGACGAAGACGAAGACGAAGACGAAGACGAAGAATAAGACGAAGAATAAGACGAAGAATAAGACGAAGACGAAGACGAAGACGAAGAATAAGACGAAGACGAAGACGAAGACGAAGACGAAGACGAAGACGAAGACGAAGACGAAGAAGAAGAAGAAGAAGAAGAAGAAGAAGAAGAAGAAGAAGAAGAAGAAGAAGAAGAAGAAGAAGAAGAAGAAGAAGAAGAAGAAGAAGAAGAAGAAGACCTGGGGCTACCTATTTTTGGGGAACCACGTCAGATTGAGTGTATTTTGGAGAACTGCTGCCAGGTGAGAGGTGTCTACCATATTAAGGGAGCATTCTACCTATTTATGTGAAATGCTGTCTATTTATGTCACGGCGAGCTGCCTGCCTCATTGACTGCCTGCTGCCACACACTCATCCTCCTCCTCCTGCTGCTGAATTTACCTCCTGCTGTCTTTGTGTTTCCACTGCCAGGGAGCACATACAATGGCGCTTCCAACATGCGTGCGCCCACCAGCTATTTGTTACGCTCAAAAATAGATGCATTTCTTTAAAAAAAAATTGAAAAGAGAAATACGTGAAGAAGAATAAGACTATGAAGAAGAATAAGACTATGAAGAAGAATAAGACTATGAAGAAGAATAAGACTATGAAGAAGAATAAGACTATGAAGAAGAAGAAGAAGAATAAGACTATGAAGAAGACGAAGAAGAAGAAGAAGAAGAAGAATAAGAATAAGACGAAGAATAAGACGAAGAATAAGACGAAGAATAAGACGAAGAATAAGACGAAGAATAAGACGAAGACGAAGACGAAGAATAAGACGAAGACGAAGACGAAGACGAAGACGAAGACGAAGAAGAAGAAGAAGAAGAAGAAGAAGAAGAAGAAGAAGAAGAAGAAGAAGAAGAAGAAGAAGAAGAAGAAGAAGACCTGGGGCTACCTATTTTTGGGGAACCACGTCAGATTGAGTGTATTTTGGAGAACTGCTGCCAGGTGAGAGGTGTCTACCATATTAAGGGAGCATTCTACCTATTTATGTGAAATGCTGTCTATTTATGTCACGGCGAGCTGCCTGCCTCATTGACTGCCTGCTGCCACACACTCATCCTCCTCCTCCTGCTGCTGAATTTACCTCCTGCTGTCTTTGTGTTTCCACTGCCAGGGAGCACATACAATGGCGCTTCCAACATGCGTGCGCCCACCAGCTATTTGTTACGCTCAAAAATAGATGCATTTCTTTAAAAAAAAATTGAAAAGAGAAATACGTGAAGAAGAATAAGACTATGAAGAAGAATAAGACTATGAAGAAGAATAAGACTATGAAGAAGAATAAGACTATGAAGAAGAAGAAGAAGAATAAGACGAAGAAGAAGACGAAGAAGAAGAAGAAGAAGAAGAAGAAGAAGAATAAGAATAAGACGAAGAATAAGACGAAGAATAAGACGAAGACGAAGAATAAGACGAAGAATAAGACGAAGAATAAGACGAAGAATAAGACGAAGAATAAGACGAAGAATAAGACGAAGAATAAGACGAAGAATAAGACGAAGACGAAGACGAAGACGAAGACGAAGACGAAGAATAAGACGAAGAATAAGACGAAGAATAAGACGAAGAATAAGACGAAGACGAAGAATAAGACGAAGACGAAGACGAAGACGAAGACGAAGACGAAGACGAAGACGAAGACGAAGAAGAAGAAGAAGAAGAAGAAGAAGAAGAAGAAGAAGAAGAAGAAGAAGAAGAAGAAGAAGAAGAAGAAGAAGAAGAAGAAGAAGAAGAAGAAGAAGAAGAAGAAGACCTGGGGCTACCTATTTTTGGGGAACCACGTCAGATTGAGTGTATTTTGGAGAACTGCTGCCAGGTGAGAGGTGTCTACCATATTAAGGGAGCATTCTACCTATTTATGTGAAATGCTGTCTATTTATGTGACTCATGACTGCTGAATTTGTCTTTTTGAGGGGCCTCATGGTTACTGAATTTGTCTTGTTGGGGGCCTCATGATTGCTAAATTTTTCTTGTTGGGGGCCTCATGATTTGTTGGGGGCCTCAAGATCGCTGAATTTGTCTTGTTGGGGGCCTCATGATTGCTGAATTTGTCTTGTTGGGGGCCTCATGATTGCTAAATTTTTCTTGTTGGGGGCCTCATGATTGCTGAGTTGGTTATGTTGGGGGCCTCATGATTGCTGAATTTGTCTTGATGGGGGGGGGCTCATGATTGCTGAATTTGTCTTGGAACATGCTGGAAGGTACATACTGAGGGAAGGTGGGTGAGCGTGAGCCTGCTAACCCTCATATACATTTGGCTCCACCCACAACCACACCCACATTTATTATGTGACCACGCCCCTATGTGGCGCGGCGCGCTGCGCGCGCCGCAACCTTAACTTTGGGGGGGGCGGGGGGGGGCGCATTAATAGTCTTTGTCCCCGGGCGCTGAAAATCCTAGCTACGCCTCTGGGGGGGACCGTCCCCCCTCCCCGCCGAGTGTGGCCATGACTTTCACCTCATGCTGCATCCCCTCCAGCCCCCCCAAAACGGCCCTGAGCAGGCCCCAAGGAGGGGCCCGGGCCCCCCTGCGGGAGCAGGGGCTTCAGGCCCTATTGTTACGCCCATGCTCCCCTGGGGGACAGAGTAAGAGAATGGACTGCAGAGATGATTGGGCTGGTGGATCTGACACGGTGGCTTCCTGAATCCTTACTAATGTTGTTGGCCTGACTCCCCTTCTAGTCCTTCAGGGTGAGGGTTGGATGATGATGATCCAGGGCCAGATGATTTAGGACTGAAGGTCGGAGCTGGTGGCTGCAGTGATGTCTGGTGGCTGGCGGGCTCAGCATACGGTGTCCAGGATGGCATGAGGGAGCAGCAGTGTCTTTGCTTCCCTGGATATCATCAGTGGTGAACAGTTCTGGGCATCGGGTGGACCTATTTCATAGGATCCCCTGAGACTAAAGCAGCAATTCCATACCTGCCAACTTTTTAAAGCAGACCTCAACTCTTGCACAGGAGAAATGGAAACACAGAGAAATCCACCCTGTGTCTAACCTGCCTGTGTTTCTAGAGAACAGCCTGTCACATTGTCCCTTCTCAGCAAGTAATGAGCCAGTGTAATTTGAACTGTCAACTGTCTGCCGAGTTGTGAGCTAATAAGTAAAACACAGGAGGTTAACTCTTTCTGTGCTACCAGAAAACCAGGAAGTAACTACACTGCAGCATCTCTGTAGGAGCTCTATAAGCTGTAACAAGAATGTGTTTTTAGTTTAAAGGTTATTATGCTGTTGATTATCTTTTAGAGCAGAAAGGAAGTTCTGAGTTCAGGTCCACTTTAAGATAAGAAAGAAGGACTCCTATAAAGGTTCATACACACCTACCAATTATCTGTCCAACTATCTACCAAACTTGTCTGTTAAGCCCCATGCAACGTTTGTTGTGAAACAAGTTGAAACAACTAAAAAAAGTATTTTGCTATTGTTCAAACAGCTGATAAGACTGATAAGAAGTCAATCCAACTGTTGTACTGACTTCTTATCAGTCTTATCAGCTTTCTGAACAAGAGCAAAATACTTTTTTTAGTTGTTTCAACTTGTTTCACAACAAAAGCTGTCTGACAATTGTGCTGCATAAGAGATCGCTGTTGGGCGTGTGTATGGGGGCGTTACGCTGGGCATACACGGCACGATTTTGCCGCCCGATTCTCCCGCTCAATCGTTTCCCCGCTCGATTCTGCAGGCGATTCTCTTATCTTCCGCTTGTCTTTCTTATCTTTTTGCATTGTCCTCAATGCAGAATCGAGCGGCGAAACGATCGGGCGGGAGATCGGACGTGTCGGAAATTGTCTATCCAGCCATGTAAATGGCTCAGAATGGAGCCGTGTATTCCCAGCATAACAGACAAGTTTGGCAGATAGTTGGACAGATAGTTGGTAGGTGTGTATGAACCTTTAGACACACCTCCTGTCACACCACTAATCATGACATCACCACATATACCAAACAGAATAAATATGTAAAAGGCATAGTTTTAAAAACTCTAACCACACTGCTCCTTTTTGAAGTCCTTAGTTTTCCTTCCTGTGAACATTTCAGAATAAAAAACATGTACATTTTAAGGATGGGAAAAAAGTTTGGAGTCAATTAAAATACATTTTTAAGTAGAAAAAATCTGTATATTTACATAAATATCTCGTAATATAAATCATTTCCTTCTGCCCCCCTCCCCCCATGTCTCCTTAGGGATGACAGATGATTGCCAAGTGTGACTGGTGGCGCCGTAGTATGGCAGCCTCGGCTCTTGGCTTTCAGACGTTATACCCCCCATCCATTCAGAACCTGTATGGGCTGAAACCAATTCCAGGTACAACCCCCATTTGTACTTGGTGAATAAATTATCCTGATTCTAATAAATCTGTACATCAATCCTGAAAGACGGACTAATGAAGAAGAGTGACCAAGGGATTTGGTTCCAAAAGAGAGACTGTCCTTCTTAAAGAATGGACAGTAGAGTTGGGCCGAACCTCCGATTTTAGGTTCGCGAACCGGGTTCGCGAACTTTCGCGAAAGGTTCGGTTCGCGTTAAAGTTCGCGAACCGCAATAGACTTCAATGGGGATGCGAACTTTGAAAAAAAAAAATAATTATGCTGGCCACAAAAGTGATGGAAAAGATGTTTCAAGGGGTCTAACACCTGGAGGGGGGCATGGCGGAGTGGGATACACGCCAAAAGTTCCCGGGAAAAATCTGGATTTGACGCAAAGCAGCGTTTTAAGGGCAGAAATCACATTGAATGCTAAATGACAGGCCTAAAGTGCTTTAAAACATCTTGCATGTGTATACATCAATCAGGTAGTGTAATTAAGGTACTGCTTCACACTGACACACCAAACTCACCGTGTAACGCACCGCAAACAGCTGTTTGTGTAGTGACGGCCGTGCTGGACTGGTGCGCACCATGGCGAGAGTGCAGGTTTTGGTGGCTTTACAGCCCATATGGTCGCCTGGCTGATGTAGCTGAATGACAGAACAGTGACTGTCCAGCTGATCAAATTTGGTCTGACCACAATGAAGCAACGACCTTATTATCTTTTCTGTGCCGTGATGGGTTCACAGCACAGGTATGCAGTGGCAGGTTCACTGAACAGGTATGCAGTGATGGGTTCACAGCACAGGTATGCAGTGGTGGGTTCACAGCACAGGTATGCAGTGGCGGGTTCACAGAACAGGTATGCCGTGATGGGTTCACAGCACAGGTATGCAGTGGCAGGTTCACTGAACAGGTATGCAGTGGTGGGTTCACAGAACAGGTATGCAGTGGTGGGTTCACAGCACAGGTATGCAGTGGCAGGTTCACTGAACAGGTATGCAGTGATGGGTTCACAGAACAGGTATGCAGTGGTGGGTTCACAGTACAGGTATGCAGTGGTGGGTTCACAGAACAGGTATGCAGTGGTGGGTTCACTGAACAGGTATGCAGTGGTGGGTTCACTGAACAGGTATGCAGTGGTGGGTTCACTGAACAGGTATGCAGTGGTGGGTTCACAGCACAGGTATGCAGTGGTGGGTTCACAGAACAGGTATGCAGCCAGCCAGGAACAAGTTAAGCCTAACTAATCTTTCCCTGAGAGACAGTCTGCAGCAGCTCGCCCTACTCTCACTAACGCAGGCAGCACACGAGTGACCGTAATGGCCGCCGCTGCCTGCCTTATATAAGGGGGGGTGGGGCTCCAGGGGCTAGTGTAGCCTAATTGGCTACACTGTGCCAGCTGACTGTGATGTAGAGGGTCAAAGTTGACCCTCAAGGTGCATTATGGGGCGAACCGAACTTCCGCAAAGGTTCGCCAGCGGGACGCGAACGCGAACCACCGAAGTTCGCGTGGAACCGTTCGCCGGCGAACCGTTCGGCCCATCTCTAATGGACAGTTGGGAGCTATAAGCAAGGCAGCTGGATAGCCTGCAGAGGTGGTGGTCGGATCAAGGGCAGCAGCAGATGGATCCAAGGACCTGGTTCCCTTGTAGAGATGGCCCGTACCTCCGATTTTCGGTTTGCGAACTTCCGCGAAAGTTCGGTTCGCGCGAACATTCGCGAACCACAATAGACTTCAATGGGGAGGAGAATTTTGAAAACTAGAAACACTTATGCTGGCCAGAAAAGTGATGGAAAACATGTTTCAAGGGGTCTAACATCTGAGTTTTTGCATGGATGAGTGGGATAGATGCCAAAAGTCCAGGGGAATAATCTGGATTTGATGCAAAGCGGCATTTTAAGGGCAGAAATCACATTGAATGCTAAATTGCAGGCCTAAAGTGCTTGAAAACATCTTGCATGTGTATACATCAATCAGGGAGTGTAATTAGAGTACTGCTTCACACTGACACACCAAACTCACTGTGTAACGCACTGCAAACAGCTGTTTGTGTAGTGACAGCCGTGCGGGACTGGTGCGCACCATGGCGAGAGTGCAGGCTGTGGCGATTTCAAGCCCATATGGTCGCCGGGCTGTGGTAGCTCAATGAACAACAGTGACTGTCCAGCTGATCGAATTTGGTCTGTCCACAATGAAGCAACGACCTTATTATCTTGGGTGTGTGCCCCCCCCCGAAGACACTCATATAGCTGGCGGTCATTGCTTCATTGTGATACGCAAGCTCCCTCACCGCGGCAAGGTAACGATCACGAAGGGGAATTGGCACATGTACATGCCTTTTGTTTTGTTGTTGCAGCTGCAGTGCAGCCAGAAAAATTAGGCAGGCATGTACACGCACCAGAAAAAAATATTATAGCGGCCGCTGCTAGCAGCGACCTTAAAAATTCTGGAATCCGCCTTGAGTCCTGGACCCACTGGAGGCGGAGAAGGCAGTCAAGTGGCCTGCAGGCAGAGATGCTGTGTGGGGACTGGGAGCGACTTAGTCTTGGGGCAGGCAGTCACATGGCGCGCAGGCAGTAATGCTGTGTGTGGGGACTGACTTAGTCTTCGGGCAGGCCTGACTGTGCTTTGCAGACCACGTGGTCAGATGGACCCTTGACCCAACACTGTGTGTCACCCCTTGCCTTTCAACATCACGGTACAGTTTGGGTAACGCCTTTTTTGAGAAATAATTGCATATCTTCCACTGCGGTGTATGGATTTGCTTTTGTGTGCTGCTTTCCCTCAGGTGGTCATCCCATTGCAGTCTGTGCTTTGTCATCATGTACCTTCATAAGGAAGTTGTCCCTACGCGGGTCTTGGTCTTTCCATGGCTCAATTTTTGGTGGCAAAGAGTACAGATGGCATTGCTCTCATCTGAGGCAGACACACAAAAAAATTTCCACACCGCTGAGCCCTGGGGTGATGGCACTTTGGTGGTGGCGGCAGACTATGTGTTAAGCGGCATGCCAGAATCAGAGCAGGAGGAGGAAGATACGTCACGCTTCCGTGCAGAAGCTGAGTGTAAGAAATATGGACGGGGCAGCTGCGGCGAACAGCGCTGCCACCGTCGCTACCTCCGTTCCCCTGCCTAATCAGTTACCCGTGCTTCGGGCGTCTAGGACGCCGAGGATGGGTTTGTCAGCTGCCCATAGGGTTGTGCTGACGCGTGCGAAGAGGTGGCTCAGCTGACCTGCAGGTCGGTTGACGTCACGCCATGCGCCCGCCTCCGCTGATTGGCCGGACACAGGGGGGTGTGCTTCGAGGTCTCCTCAGGCTCTTAAGCCCAGAGGATTCAGTGCATCTTTGTCTGCTGTTGCGATCACTATGTGTTAGCGCTCAGACCTTAGTTAGATCCGGTGTGCTTTGATCCGGGAGGAAACCGGGGATTTCACACAGCTCTAGGATTTGTGCTTTATATTGTATTATCTGTTTATGACTCTGGCTCGTTCCTGACTATTCTTACTCTCTAGTGATTCTGTACCTTTGCCCATCTGATCTGGTTACCGACTCTGCCTGAATATCGCTCCTCTCTCTGCTCTAGTGATTCTGTACTTTAGCCCATCTGATATTGTTGCCAAACTCTGCCTGTTAACCATTACTTCTCTGCCTCCCGATTTTGTACTGTATCTGCCTGGCTGTTACCGACTCGATTTGTCTGACCTCGCTACTCACCAGTGAGCCCTTGTCACCGGTGAGGTGTTCACTGTACTGACAGTGCCCACCAGCTCCTCTAGTGAGGTATAGTCAAATCTGTCAGTATATACTATATGCACCAATCACTACACTTATTTACAATAAAGTGTGACTAAGGTTTCGATATCCTTTGTATTACTATATTTGCATTATTGGTGATTCTGCAGATCATCACATAATCAGATATAGTATCTGCATTATTGGTGATTCTGCAGATCATCACATAATCAGATATAGTATAGTCCGAGTTGAATAATGAGGTCGTCAGAGAGGTCTTAGGGCGGTTCGTCTTGGTTTACCTGGACGACATACTTATATTTTCACCCAATTTGGCTGAACACAGGGAGCATGTTAAGTTCGTCTTGAGGAGATTAAGGCAGAACTCTTTATATGCTAAGTTAGAGAAATGTCTCTTTGAAGTGTCCGAGGTCCCCTTTTTGGGTTACATTATTTCTACACCGGACTCTCTATGGATCCCAAAAAAGTATCCGCTGTGCTGGAGTAGCCACAACCTTTAGGGCTGAAGGCACTCCAGAGGTTCCTTGGCTTTGCCAACTATTATAGAACATTTATCAAGGGATTTTCTTCTGTGATGTCACCTCTCACGGAACTTACCAAAAAAGGGAAGGACACTTATAATTGGTCAGACGAAGCGCATACTGCCTTCTCATCTTTGAAAGAGTTGTTTTGTTCAGCCCCCATTTTGCGGCATGTTGCTGTCTCTTTTCCTTTCATAGTGGAGGTGGATGCATCAGAGGTTGGGGTTGGGGCTGTACTGTCTCAACACTCCGGTCTGCAGGGCAGATTGCATCCATGTGCATTTTTCTCTCAGAAGTTTTCTCCCGCTGAGAGAAATTATGATATTGGAAACCGAGAGTTGTTGGCCATCAAACTCGCGTTTGAGGAATGGCGCCATTGGCTTGAAGGGGCAGAACATACGATCACGGTCTATACTGACCACAAGAATTTAGAATATATTGAGGGGGCTAAGAGACCCCGACAAGCCCGATGGTGCTTATTCTTTTTGAGATTCAGATTCATCATTACCTACAAGCCAGGAAGTAAAAACATCCAGGCAGATGCTCTATCTAGATGTTTTGAGCCAGACAGTACAGCCACCAACCCCAGAGAACATCCTGCCAGAGAAAGTTGTCTTGGTAGCCACCGACACATGGGAGGATTGGTTGTCTACTTTGGGTCCCTATCAACAGGACATTCCTGAGGGGAAACCAGATGGGGTGCTGTTTGTGCCACTGCATTATCGTTTACAACTTTTACAGTTGTTTCATGCAGGTAAGAATGCAGGACATCCTGGGGTGGCTAGAACGCAGGATTTACTGGCTAGATGCCACTGGTGGCCGTCTCTGGTCTCAGATTGTAAGGAGTTCGTCAGAGATGGTTCAGTCTGTGCCAGAAGTAAACCGTCCAGACAGGCTCCGGTGGGCATGCTCCAGTCATTGCCGGTGCCTGAGCTACCATGGACTCATCTGTCCATGGACTTCGTGGGTGAACTCCCTAGATCTGAGGGTAAAACTGTCATTTGGGTGGTAGTCGACAGGTTCAGCAAAATGGCTCACTTTATTCCTTTGGACGGACTCCTCTCAGCTCAGGAACTGGCAGATCTCTTCATCCAGCACATTTTTCGGTTGCATGGGATACCAGAAAATGTGGTGTCAGATAGGGGAGTCCAATTCGTGTCCAGATTCTGAAGAGCCTTTTGTCATCAGCTAGGAATGAATCTGTCGTTTTCCTCTGGCTACCACTCACAGACCAATGAGCAAACCGAAAGGGTCAACCAGTCACTTGAGCAGTTCCTTAGGTGCTATGTGGCTGATGCTCAGTTGGAATGGGCAAAATTCCTGCCGTATGCAGAATTTGCACATAACAACCTAAAGAGTACCTCTTCAGGATTCTCTCCTTACCAGGTGGTCTCGGGGAAATCTCCTAAATTTTCCCCGTTACCAGTTGTGTCCTCTTCTCTTCCGGCAATGGAAGATTGGCAGAGATCTTTTAGGGACATCTGGATTATAGTTAAAAGAAATCTGAAAAAGGCCTTTCTAACCTAGAAAAAGCAAGCGGATAAGAAGCGATCTGTGGAATGGGATTTTGTTCCTGGGGACATGACATCTGGCGTTGAAACAACCTTCGGCCAAATTGGGCCCCAGATTTGTAGGCCCATACCCCGTCTCCAAAAAGATCAATGATGTTACATATGTGATTGCACTGCCTGCTAGTATGAGAGGTACAAAATCTTTTCATGTCTCTTTGTTAAAGCCGGCAGCGCATGTGGATTCCTCTCCCCCCTTCCCCTGTGGTGGTTGATGGTGAACCTGAGTATGAGATTGAGCAAATATTAGATTCTCGCTGAGTACGCAACTCAGTTCAATATTTAGTTCATTGGAAGGGGTATGGGCCTGAGGAGAGATCTTGGGTGCCAGGTCATCGTATGCATGCTAAGAAGTTGAGACAGCAGTTTCATAAATCGCATCCTGAAAAGCCATGCAGGACGTGTCCGGAGTCAACGCCTCAAGGGGGGGTACTGTAACAAATATGGACGGGGCAGCTGCGGCGAACAGCCCTGCCACCGTCGCTACCTCCGTTCCCCTGCCTAATCAGTTACCTGTGCCTCGGGCGTCTAGCACACCGAGGACGGGTTTGTCAGCTGCCCATAGGGTTGTGCTGACGCGCGCGCGCGCACGCACCGTTACAACCTTTATGTGGTGAAGAGGCGGCTCAGCTGACCTGCGGGTCGGCTGACGTCACGCCATGCGCCTGCCGCCGCTGATTGGCCGGACACAGGGGGGCGTGCTTCGAGGTCTCCTCGGGCTCTTAAGCCCAGAGGATTCAGTGCATCTTTGTCTGCTGTTGCGATCACTACGTGTTAGCGCTCAGACCTTAGTTAGATCCGGTGTGCTTTGATCCGGGAGGAAACCGGGGATTTCACACAGCTCTAGGATTTGTGCTTTATATTGTATTATCTGTTTATGACTCTGGCTCGTTCCTGACTATTCTTACTCTCTAGTGATTCTGTACCTTTGCCCATCTGATCTGGTTACCGACTCTGCCTGAATATCGCTCCTCTCTCTGCTCTAGTGATTCTGTACTTTAGCCCATCTGATATTGTTGCCAAACTCTGCCTGTTAACCGTTACTTCTCTGCCTTCCGATTTTGTACTGTATCTGCCTGGCTGTTACCGACTCGATTAGTCTGACCTCGCTACTCACCAGTGAGCCATTGTCACTGGTGAGGTGTTCACTGTACTGACAGTGCCCACCAGCTCCTCTGGTGAGGTATAGTCAAATCTGTCAGTATATACTGTATGCACCAATCACTACACTTATTTACAATAAAGTGTGACTAAGGTCTCGATATCCTTTGTATTACTATATTTTCAATATTGGTGATTCTGCAGATCATCACATAATCAGATATAGTATCTGCATTATTGGTGATACTGCAGATCACCAAATAATCAGAACTCTGCTCTTGCTGACACAAATCGTTACACTGAGGAAGATGAGGTGTTCTGTGTTAAATAGTCAACTATGTCCTGACAATATTCAACCAAAATATAATAACCAGAGCGTCTACATGTGCTTATAAATTTATTCTTGAGTCTGCAAAATTATTAATACAAAACATGGTTCACACTATTTAAAACTCTAGAGTTTTAAGTAGTGTGAACCATGTTTTGTATTAATACTTTTGCAGACTCAAGAATAAATTTATAAGCACATGTAGATGCTCTGGTTATTATATTATGGTTGAATATTGTTCAGGGTACCGGAGTGACTCCCCTTAAGGGTGGTGCAATATTGTTAACACGTGGCCGCCGAATATATGGAGGTAACACAATATGTCCTGACAATCTTGGGGGTTGATAGTACGCACCTTCTGAACACTGTACTATGGTCCAGGGCCGCACAAAATCACGACAGCACGACCTCGGACACACCTGCCAGGTGGCCTGCCTCTGCCTCTCCCTTTTTTGCCCATATTAGGGAGGATGAAGTGAAAGGTAGGCATTGACTTGACTAATACAATGCGCAGTCACACAGGTGAGTGAACAGGTATGCAGTGACTGGTATCAATACAATGTGCAACTGACACACACACACACACACACACACACACACACACACACCTGGTATTAACAATGCGTGGGTGCACTGAACACAACAGGTATGTGATGGGTATTACAAGTGTGCACCTGTCACACACACACACACACAGGTACCGCCGTGAACAGGTACAGTGTCTGATGGTATTAACAATGCATGCGCTCACGTAGGTAGGTGGGTGCACTGAACACAACAGTGATGGGTATTACAAGTGTGCACCTGTCCCACACACACACTTACCACCGTGAACAGGTACAGTGACTGGTGGTATTAACAATGCATGCGCTCACGTAGGTAGGTGGGTGCACTGAACACAACAGATAGGTATATGCAGTGATGGGTATTACAAGTGTGCACCCGTCACACACACACAGGTACAGCCGTGAACAGGTGCAATGACTGGTGGTATTAACAATGCGTGCGCTCACGTAGGTAGGTAGGTTGGTAGGTAGGTAGGCGCACTGAACAGTGAACAGGTGCATTGATTGGGATTGGATTACAAATCTGCAGCTGCCTGTCACATACACAGGTAGTCACTGAATGTGCTGGGCCTGGCAGTAGCAATTACACCAAAGGCCAGCTGCGACTGACTGACAAGGCTGAGTGGGCCACACACACAAAAAAAAATTAGATCACAAGAACAAGATTAGCTCTCAAAAGAGCTGTTGAGGAGTGCTTCTTTAGCAATAAGAATCAGCAAGGAGCAAGCTAACAAGCATACAAGAGCCTAACTAAGCTTTCCCTATGAGAGTCTGCTGAAGCAGCTGTCCCTTCTCTAATTACTGCAGGCACACAAGTGAGTCCAATGCCTGATGCTGCCTGCCTTTTATAAGGGGGGAGTGGGTCCAGGAGGTAGTGTAGCCTGATTGGCTACAATGTGCCTGCTGACTGTGATGTAAAGGGTCAAAGTTGACCCTAATGATGCACTATGGTAGGCGAATCGAACCGCCATAATGTTCGACATCGCAGGCGAATGCAAACCACCGAAGTTTGTCGGGAACTGTTCGCCAGCAAACCGTTCGGGCCATCTCTATTCCCTTGTGGCCAGAGTCACATGGGCAATCAGGTGTATTTACCTACATGGTGAGTCGCTGGATCCGGAGTGCTGGGGTGCTGAAGTCTGAAGTGCCTGGGGGCTGCACAAGAGCACACTGACAGGGGGGAGCAGGGGGAGTCCAAAAGAGGGTGGTTGCATACCTCCCAACTTCTTGAGATAAAAAAGAGTGACACTTGTACTGCACCCTCAACCACACCCCCACCACACCCCTAGTCACGCATACCATAAAGATTTCATAAGAAAATTAAGATTGTTTAAAATTCTAATGAAATTCAAACCAAACTGGTCCTTTCTATCCTGGTTCATTTTACTTCACATTAACATTTTAAAATATGGAATAAATCAGTTTAACGGATGGGAATAAAGTCAATTAAACACATTTTTCAATTGAATAATACATTTATTTACATAGATCTGTAAATCAGTCCTGAAAGAGGGACAAATTAGGATGAAAGAGGGACAGGGTAGCCAAAAGAGGGACAGTTGGTAGCCATGTAGTTGGGTAGGGTGAATTGGGGGGAAAGGGGTGGGGGCAGTGTCCTCTAACTAACATCAATGGGGTCAACTTGCTCAAGCTTGTGTGAAGCAGTACACTAATTACACTACCTGATTGATGTATACACACGCAAGGTGTTTTAAAGCACTTTATGCCGTCAATTTAGCAATGCAATGTGATTTCTGCCCTTAAAACCCTGCTGTGCCTCAAACCCGTAATTTTCCCCCGGGACTTTTGGCGTGTATCCCACTCCGCCATGCCCCCCTAAAGGTGTTCGGCCCCTTGAAACATCATTTTTCCATCACTTTTGTGGCCATAATTAGTGTTTGTAGTTTTGAAAGTTCGCCTGCCCATTAAAGTCTATTGCGGTTTGCAAAGTTCGCGCAAACCCGAAGTTTTGCGTAAGTTCACGTTGGAGGTTTGCGAACCTAAAATCGGAGGTTTGAGCCATCTCTACTCTCTTTTTCTCATGCTTTTGTCAGTTTTAAGTTTTTCTACCTTGGTACCATTTTGTTTTTTGTTGATTATTTGACCATATTTAAGGTTTCTAATAGTGTTGGGCGAACAGTGTTCGCCACTGTTCGGGTTCTGCAGAACATCACCCTGATGGTGTTCGGCCAAACCGTTCGGCCACATGGCCGAACTAAGAGCGCATGGCCGAACGTTCCCCGAACGTTCGGCTAGCGCTGTGATTAGCCGAACGGGTCACGTGGTTCGGACCCGAACGCGCTCTGATTGGCCGAACTGTCACGTGGTTCGGGTAAATAAATACCCAAACCACGTCATATCTCCGCCATTTATCTGTGGGTTTAGCTTTGGGTAGGCAGGCAGGGTAGTTCGCGCTCCAGCCACGCTAGCCAGGGTCCCCCCAGTCATTGTGTCTCTGCTGGGAATAGTAGTACACCGCTCGCTCAGCCACACTATATAGCATTCTGTTTACTGCCACTCTGTGTACCTCGCTCAGCCACACTATATAGCATTCTGTTTACTGTTCTGTGTCTGCTGGGAATAGTAGTACACCGCTCGCTCAGCCACACTATATAGCATTCTGTTTACTGCCACTCTGTGTACCTCGCTCAGCCACACTATATAGCATTCTGTTTACTGCCACGCTGTGTCTGCTGGGAATAGTAGTACACCGCTCACCCGCCACTGTATAGCATTGTGCTCTGTGTCGCTGCTGGGAATAGTGGTACACCGCTCACCCGCCACTGTATAGCATTGTGCTCTGTGTCGCTGCTGGGAATAGTGGTACACCGCTCAGCCACACTATATAGCATTCTGTTTACTGTTCTGTGTCTGCTGGAAATAGTAGTACACCGCTCGCTCAGCCACACTATATAGCATTCTGTTTACTGCCACTCTATGTACCTCGCTCAGCCACACTATATAGCATTGTGTTTACTGCCACTCTGTGTCTGCTGGGAATAGTAGTACACCGCTCACCCGCCACTGTATAGCATTGTGCTCTGTGTCGCTGCTGGGAATAGTGGTACACCGCTCAGCCACACTATATAGCATTCTGTTTACTGTTCTGTGTCTGCTGGGAATAGTAGTACACCGCTCGCTCAGCCACACTATATAGCATTCTGTTTACTGCCACTCTGTGTACCTCGCTCAGCCACACTGTATAGCATTCTGTTTACTGCCACTCTGTGTCTGCTGGGAATAGTAGTACACCGCTCACCCGCCACTGTATAGCATTGTGCTCTGTGTCGCTGCTGGGAATAGTGGTACACTGCTCAGCCACACTATATAGCATTCTGTTTACTGTTCTGTGTCTGCTGGAAATAGTAGTACACCGCTCGCTCAGCCACACTATATAGCATTCTGTTTACTGCCACTCTGTGTACCTCGCTCAGCCACACTATATAGCATTCTGTTTACTGCCACTCTGTGTCTGCTGGGAATAGTAGTACACCGCTCACCCGCCACTGTATAGCATTGTGCTCTGTGTCGCTGCTGGGAATAGTGGTACGCCGCTCACCCGCCACTGTATAGCATTGTGCTCTGTGTCGCTGCTGGGAATAGTGGTACACCGCTCAGCCACACTATATAGCATTCTGTTTACTGTTCTGTGTCTGCTGGAAATAGTAGTACACCGCTCGCTCAGCCACACTATATAGCATTCTGTTTACTGCCACTGTGTACCTCGCTCAGCCACACTATATAGCATTGTGTTTACTGCCACTCTGTGTCTGCTGGGAACAGTAGTACACCGCTCGCTCAGCCACACTATATAGCATTGTGTTTACTGCCACTCTGTGTCTGCTGGGAACAGTAGTACACTGCCGCTCACTCAGTCACCCCATTACTATATAGCATTGCTGGGATCTGTAGTTCTCTGCTCACCCACCCATACCATTGTACTGCCAGTCACTGTGTATATTGCTGGGATCTGTAGTACTTCACTCACTGTCAACCACTATATAGCATTGCGTACTCTGCCAGTCAGTGTGTATATTGCTGGGTTCAGTAATACTCCACTCAACGTCAACCACTATATGAGCTCACCATGAGTTCCTCAGAGACCTCCGCTGTGAGCAGCACTCCCAACAACAGCAACAGCCAACGCCCCACGCAAGCTATAACATCCACCCCAGCAGCCAGTGGTCAGCAGCAGCCCTCTCCGGAGGAGAACGTTGTGTCCATCGGTCCGGCGCCAGAGCGATTATTGAGGGCTGCCATTGAGGAGATGATGGGGCCTGATGTGGAGGAGGAGGTCGGGCTCAGGCCAGCATCCCAAGTTAATGTTGAGGACGATGAGGGGTCTGTGTCTGGGGATGTTGGGGTGGCAGAGGTGGTGGGTGGGTCAGACTCAGGAGAAGAGTTGTATGATGAGGATGATGATCGGGACCATCTGTATGTGCCTCAGAGTCCGACCCCGGAAAACATGTTGTATCGTGTGTTTAGGTACTAAAATCTGCGTTCCCACTTCCCAGTACTGCCTGGGTCCACGGATCCATATAATTTTTGGGGCAGCACTATCAAACTGTGGTACTATGAGTGAGTTGCCATGGTCCTTCTGTGCTGTCACACTCACTGTCTGTCTGCAGATGGATTGTTCAACACAGCTACGCCATCTGACATGTAGTCCTTGACCATCTTCTCCTGGCGATTGGTGTTGGAGGACGTGGAACTGCCCGATTGCTGTTCTGTGGGCTGCTGCATGGGTGTCAGAAAATGTTCCCACTCCAAGGACACTGCCAATACCATTCCCTTTTGGACACTAGCAGCAGCTTGTGTTCTTTGCTGCCCTCCTGGTCCTCCTGGGTTTGCTGAAGTCAGTCTGTCGGCGTACAACTGGCTAGAGAAGGAGGAGGATGTCAATCTCCTCTCTAAAGTCTCCATCCTCAAGGGCCTGCTGGAATTGTTCCATTTTTGACCTGTCTGACACTTTCTTCAATCAGTTTTTTAACATTGTGTTTGTATAAACTGGGTATAAACCCAGTAATTGGTGTTGTCCAGAATAATGAATAATAATGTATAGTGAATAATGCGCGGGCCGCGTTCAATGCAGTCTAGCATGAATTGAGCCATGTGTGCCAGAGAATCCTGCCAGACACCTCTGTCTTCATGTTCTTGTGAGCGTTGTGATTGTTGTGATGCACCATATTCGTCACCAGCATCACTTTCTTCCTCTTCTGCTGTCCATTCCCGCTAAATTGTGGAAGTCCAACGTGCACCGCTCTGTCCCTCGGCAGTGGGGGCATCCAATTCCTGCTCCAACTCCAGCTGTTCCTCGTCCTGTTCTTTGTCATAGCTGGGACCAGCGTTTCCTGAGGCAGGTTGCCTGATGTTGGTATCATCACGCTGATCGTTTTCATCTTCAGATTCCCCCACTTGCATCATGCCAGCGGTTTCCATCTTCAACATTGATTTCTTCAGTAAACACAGCAGTGGTATTGTAATGCTGACTGTAGAGTTGTCACTGCTCAGTCACAAGCAACGTGGATTGCTCAAAATTTTGGAGGACTTGGCAGAGATCCAACATGGTGGCCCAATCAGATCCACAGAAGCTTGGTAGCTAGCTGCTGGAATGTGCCTCGGCACTGCGCAAAAGCGTGCTAGCATGTGCAGCGTAGAATTCCAGCGCGTAGGGAGGGACATCACCCAGCGAGCGATGGTGCGCTAGATTGAAGCGCTCCTGCATCTCTTGGTGAGTCCTTCAGAAGCGGTACTGGACTTTTAAAAATGTTTGGGTTTTTTTCCTTCAACAGAAGATCTGCCACGTTGGAGTGAGGAGGACGCCGCCGACCCCGACACCAAGCTGAACCCCGGCGAACTCCAAGCAGAGGATCTTCAGGAACCCTCAAGGCTTTGAGCAAGCTGAGGAGGATCAGCAGTCCCGACGAGACCTCTCCTCATATGTGACTGTGTGCAGTGGAGTAGAGCTCCCCAGAACAACCTCTCACTTGTCACTTTGTCACTTTGTCATTTTGTCACTTTGTCATTTTGTCACTTTGTCAGTCACTTTGTCACTGGTCACTTTGTCACTTTTCACTTTGTCACTTGGTCACTTGTCCAGATGATCTCGGTACACCTCCTGTGATTCAAATTCCTGCACACATTGCTCTGGGATTTGGGTGTGATGAATGATGCATCTAACTGGCCACCGGAGGCAATTAAGGCCTTCAAAACATTGAAAGCAGCTTTCTGTTCCGCCCCCATTTTGCGTCATGTTGAGTTGTTGACGTCATGTTCATCCTCGGCCTCGCCTTGCATTTCAGTGCGAGGTGCATTTTCCACAGAAAAAGGTTGTGAATCCGGGCACAACATTTGTGGCTGTTCCATTGACCTTTCACAGGTAGAAGATTGTGGGGGTGGGAATAGCTCCTCCGAATAGCCCATTGTGTCCTGAAAACTACTCATTGCATTGCTTTGCGCACGCATTTTTTTGTCCTCATGCAAGGCCTGAGTTGCGCCTGAAAGCGTGGCCTTCTCCTCCTGCGCCTCCTCCTGTTCCATCACGTCTGCTGCTGCTGGGTTAGCGTTGCCGCCCGGTCCCTGTTTATTGAACCTCTTATCTTTATTACATTTATGACTGCATGGCGGTACAAAGCATGCTATCCGCACGCTTCTTGTCCTCATGCAAGGCCTGGGTTGTTGTGTCTCAAAGCGTGGCCTTCTCCTCCTGCGCCTCCTCCTGTTCCATCACGTGTGCTGCTGCTGCTGCTGGGTTAGCGTTGCCGGTCCCTGTTTATGGAACCTCTCATCTTTATTACATTTATGACTGCATGGCGGTAAAAAGCATGCTATCCGCACGCTTCTTGTCCTCATGCAAGGCCTGGGTTGTTGTGTCTCAAAAAGCGTGGCCTTCTCCTCCTGCGCCTCCTCCTCCTGTTCCATCACGTGTGCTGCTGCTGGTGTTGGGTTAGCGTTACCGGTCCCTTTTCCTGGAACCTCTTCTCTGTATTACATTTATGACTGCATGGCGACAAAAAGCATGTTACCTGTGCAAAGAAACATGACATTTTCCACATTTAAAAGACAGTTTTTCCTTTGAAACTTTACAATCAATTTTCTCAAAAACTATAAGCTCTTTTTCAAATATTTTTTTTCCTCTTGTACCCACTCCCAAGGTGCACATACCCTGCTAATTTGGGGTATGTAGCATGTAAGGAAGCTTTACAAAGCACGAAAGTTCGGGTCCCCATTGACTTCCATTATGTTCGGAGTTCGGCGCGAACACCCGAACATTGCGGCGATGTTCGGCGAACGTTCGCGAACCCGAACATCTAGGTGTTCGCCCAACACTAGTTTCTAATAAGAGACGGAATTGCTAATATAATATGTAAGAAATGATATTGGAATCATCTATATAATAATAAGCAATAGCACAGAATGTTGATGTTACACTAGCGGTTCTTGTTGTAGAAAAATCCATATCTTTTGTGTACATGTTGTTTGTATGCGTTGACTTGTATAACATGTCATCATCATGTTTCTATTTCTTTGTATTGAACTATATTAAGTTTGAATATTTTGAAGATCATATTCCCCTTTTTTAGGTCACCTTGAATATAATAATATTTCTTCTTATATTTTGACGGTTCACTGTTGAAAATATGTCATGGTACAAACAAGCTATTCTGCTATCCTGTATTCTGACATCCAGAAAAAATGGAGAAACACACATTTCCATCCATACACAATGTAATAATGTATATAATGCACCACAGAAATTGTCCAGAAGATGGCAGCACTATACTACAATGGCCAGTACGCCTGCCGATGATCCAAGATTTCCCTTTTGCTACTGCGCATTAGGGCAGCGTGATGGGATGCGTTGTGGGCTCACTGCTTGCTTTACACGCTACAGCCTGGCTGGTGCGACGAAAACGTCGCACCGCTTAACTTTTTTTGAACATTTGCTCTTAACTTTTTTTTTCCATCTGCAATTTCTCCTCCGACACGCCTGTCCCAAGCCCATTGGCTGTGCCATACTCACTCACGGCCTCTCATGCCTACCTCTCTGCTAGCCCCCACCTCCTACAATTCACTTCATGGCCGCCCGGCCGGGGAAACTCATCATGCTACACGGCCGGGGATCGCAGAGACACCAGTACAGAGGCGCCTAGTGCCGCCACCCCGCTATACTGACAACTTCTGCTGGGTCATCCTGCTACTGTATCCCCATCACATCTAGGCTTCCTCTCTTGGAAAACATGACCAGCCCCGCCTCACCATTTACTGACTTATTACTCCTATTCAGGGACGGTACCGGGACGAGGCAGACTGGCTGCAGCCTCTCAGCGCTTACCCTAGGGGGCGCATTCCTCTGCACTCTCCCTGACGCACCATTCCTCTGCCTTCTCCCCTCCTGCTCTATCATCTTCCCGGTCACCTCAGCCTTCTCCTCCTGTTTAGCAAATAGCGACCCGCCTGCTCGAAGCTCTTACAGACAAGCTGTGGCACGGCTGTGTGTACAGCGGGTTGCTAGGCAACAGGCAGCAGCAACATGACTTCTACTGTGACGAAACACTCTCTCTCTGACGTAGCTGGACTCTGTGGGGAGGGACAGGCCCCCCTGCTGACATTCAATTCAGGCAGCAGTCAAAGCCCATCTCTACTCATTGATGACTGGACAGGCAGACCACCCAGCTCTTATCAGCTGCTGGAGGCCTGAAAATTGCCCTACAATTTTCGGGGGATTTACAATCATTGCACAACCAGAGGCTGCAGTTAGCCTACTCACCACAAGATGGAGAATTGCTCACTTCCAGGTGGGACGCACAGAAAGAAGGAAATGAAGCCAAAGACTGGAAATTATGTAACAGCAGGAAGAGAAGTTGCAGGAGGTGGAGGGAACACACGGCTGGAACATGTAATTGTGTGATTGTTGTTATAAATTGAGCAGAGCAGAGGTCGGGATGGACATACTTTGTTACAGAGGAGGTCATAGTACACCTGTCACTATCCTGATCATCTCCCTTGCAGTAATTGCCATACAAGAGACTTTTATAACTGCTGAGTCTTGTTTGCCAGTTCTAGTGACCCCCTACATGTACCATAGATTATGTCTGGCATCTCACCTCCCTAGTAATAATTCAGTCACATCACACGAGAAGATGTATATAGAATATAGCCATGTCCCTCCAGTGCAGGCATCTCACCTTCCTAGTAATCATTCAGTCACATCACAGAGACAAGAGAAGATGTATATGGAATATAGCCATGTCCCTCCAGTGCCGGCATCTCACCTTCCCAGTAATAACTCAGTCACATCACAGAGACAAGAGAAGATGTATATGGAATATAGCCATGTCCCTCCAGTGCCGGCATCTCACCTTCCTAGTAATAATTCAGTCACATCACAGAGACAAGAGACGATGTATATGGAATATAGCCATGTCCCTCCAGTGCCGGCATCTCACCTTCCTAGTAATAATTCACATCACAGAGACAAGAGAAGATGTATATGGAATATAGCCATGTCTTTCCAGTGCTGGCATCTCACCTTCCTAGTAATAATTCAGTCACATCACAGAGACAAGAGAAGATGTATATGGAATATAGCCATGTCCCCCCCCCCCCCCCCCCCCGGTGCCGGCATTTCACCTTCCTAGTAATAACTCAGTCACATCACTTAGACAAGAGAAGAGGTATATGGAATATAGCCATGTCCCTCCAGTGCTGGCATCTCACCTTCCTAGTAATAACTCACATCACAGAGACAAGAGAAGATGTATATGGAATATAGCCATGTCCCTCCAGTGCCAGCCTCTCACCTTCCTAGTGATAATTCACATCACAGAGACAAGAGAAGATGTATATGGAGTATAGCCATGTCCCCCCAGTGCTGGCATCTTACCTTCCTAGTAATAATTCACATCACAGAGACAAGAGAATATGTATATGGAGTATAGCCATGTCCCCCCAGTGCCGGCATCTTACCTTCCTAGTAATAATTCAGTCACATCACAGAGACAAGAGAAGATGTATATGGGATATAGCCATGTCCCTCCAGTGCTGGCATCTCACCTTCCTAGTAATAATTCAGTCACATCACAGAGACAAGAGAAGATGTATATGGAATATAGCCATGTCCCTCCAGTGCTGGCATCTCACCTTCCTAGTAATAACTCACATCACAGAGACAAGAAAAGATGTATATGGAATATAGCCATGTCCCTCCAGTGCCGGCATCTCACCTTCCTAGTGATAATTCAGTCACATCACTTAGACAAGAGAAGATGTATATGGAATATTGCCGTGTCCCTCCAGTGCTGGCATTTCCCCTGTACCTTAACCATTGCCCTTCACCCACACTAGGAGAGAGACATGAGGGCGTCAAAACCTCCTGTGGTTCTCATTTCTGCTGCTTACCCTGTAAACAACCCAGTATTCTATGACCTCTTATTGAAAATGTATCAGACTGTAATATACATATTGACTATACATGATATCCATTCATACAGTCAGCTGTATCACAGCACTCTTGTATCCCATTGGGGGAGTTTAGGAGTGTTAGGCGTAAGTAGGGGGAAGGTTAGCCAGTGTTAGGTGTATAGAGGAGGAGGTTAGTGTTAGGCGTAAGGGGAAGTTAGTGTTAGGTGTAGGTAGGGGGAAGTTAGTTTTAGGTGTAGGTATAGAGAAGGCTAGTGCCTGCGGCCTCCCCCCTCCGGGGTGCTGCTGTGGTTCCCAGGCAGTGAGAGCGCCTGGGACCCCGCGGTCCCCCGGTTGTATGGGGGCATTGGGAAGCCTCCCCGAGGCGCTCCTGGATAGTGCTGTATAGCATGAACTAATTCCCGCAGGGCAAACCGCTTTGCGGCATTGGTTCAATGGACCCTGCATTAGTTGGCATGCGAAAGCAAATGCATATTTGCATGAGCATTGCCTCATGAATAGCCAATAAGGCCAAATTTGCTCAGCCAGTTGTGTTAGGTGTTCACTTGGTGTTTAATGCACACATTTAAATTCTCTGTGCAGCGATTTGTGAATTTCTTTCCCTTGGAGGCGGGTGGCGGATGGCTCATTCCAGGTAGTGTGAGTCCTGGAGTGGGCTGTCAGTGCCTGCCCTCCACCCCCCTTGGAGTGCAATGTGTGAGCCAGCCCTGAGCTCCAAAGCTCGGTGCGACCCATGCTTCATTCCTTTCCTTTTCAAATGTGTTGCACCCAAGTTATGCTCAGCAGCAGAACGCAATGGACGTCAAGGTAAGTGCCTGTTTTTAAATATTGGGAGGTGAAAGGTGCGGATGGCTCTCCCCGGCGCTGGCCACGCTTGGGGGGGCCGCCTGCGCCACCCAGCCTCCCCCCTCCGGGGTGCTGCTGTGGTTCCCAGGCAGTGAGAGCGCCTGGGACCCCGCGGTCCCCCGGTTGTATGGGGGCATTGGGAAGCCTCCCCGAGGCGCTCCTGGATAGTGCTGTATAGCATGAACTAATTCCCGCAGGGCAAACCGCTTTGCGGCATTGGTTCAATGGACCCTGCATTAGTTGGCATGCGAAAGCAAATGCATATTTGCATGAGCATTGCCTCATGAATAGCCAATAAGGCCAAATTTGCTCAGCCAGTTGTGTCAGGTGTTCACTTGGTGTTTAATGCACACATTTAAATTCTCTGTGCAGCGATAGAGAAGGCTAGTGTTAGGTGTAGAGAGGAGGTTAGTGTTAGGTGTAAGTAGGGGGGAGTATAGTGTTAGTTGTAGGAAGGGGAGGTTAGTGTTAGGTGTTGGTAGGGGAGGTTAGTGTTAGGTGTAGATAAGGAGAGGTTAGTGTTAGGTTTAGGTGGGGGTAGGTTAGTGTTAGGTGTAGCAAGGAGGAGGTTAGTGTTAGGCGTAGGGGAGGTTAGTGTTAGGTGTAGGTATGGAGGGGGGGGGGTTAGTATTGGGTGTAGTGAGGGGTAGGTTAGTGTTAGGTGTAGGTATGGGGGAGGTTGATGTTGGGTGTAGGTAGGAGGGGAGTTGGTGTAAGGTGTGGGGGAGGGTTAGTGTTAGGTGTAGGTAGAGGGAGGTTAGTTTAGGTCAGGGGTCTCAAACTCGCGGGCCATTTGCGGCCCTCGATACAATATTTTGTGGCCCTCGCCAGCAAAAGCTTCCTTATAGTTCGCTTCAGTGCTCCCAAGTAATCCGCCGCATCCCCGCTGCTAAATGAGGGCTGCAAAGCCCCCAAATCGCCCGGGGGGCAATCCGCCGGCATTTCCTGGAAGGGGCAGAGCTTTCAGCTTCAGCTCTGCCCCTCCTGACGTCAATTGCCGCCTCTCCCTGCCCCTCTCTGTGAAGGAAGAGTGAGAGGGGCGGGCAGAGGCGGCGATGCACCGCGATTGTGAAATTCCTTATGCGGCCCAGCCTCATCCTGACTTTGCTTTCTGCGGCCCCCAGGTAAATTGAGTTTGAGACCTCTGGTTTAGGTGTAGGTAGGGGTAAGGTTAGTGTTAGGTGTAGGTAGGGGAAGGTTAGTGTTAGGGGGAGGTTAGTGTTAGGTGTAGGCAGGAAGAGGTTAGTGTTGGGTGTAGGGAGAAGGAGGTTATTGTTAGGTGTAGGTAAGGGGGAGGTTGGTGTTGGGTGTAGGCAGGGGGGGAGGTAGTGTAAGGTGGGGGTGGGTTAGTGTTAGGTGTAGGTAGAGGGAGGTTAGTGTTAGGTGTAGGTAGGGAGAAGTTAGTGTTAGGTGTATGTAGGAGGTGGTTAGTGTTAGGTGTAGGTTGGGGGGTTAGTGTTAAAGGTAGGGAAAAGTTAGTGTTAGGTGTAGGTAGGAGGAGGTTAGTGTTAGGTGTAGGTAATGGGGGTGGGTTAGTGTTGGGTGTAGGGAGGAGGAGGTTATTGTTAGGTGTAGGTATGGGGGAGGTTGGTGTTGGGTGTAGGTGGAGGGGAGGTAGTGTAAGGTGTGGGAAGTTGGTTAGTGTTAGGTGTAGGTAGAGGGAGGTTAGTGTTAGGTGTAGGTAGAGGGAAGTTAGTTTTAGGTGTAGGTAGGGGGGAGGTTGGTGTTAGGTGTAGGTAGTGAGAAGTTAGTGTTAGGTGTATGTAGGAGGTGGTTAGTGTTAGGTGTAGGTTGGGGGGTTAGTGTTAAAGGTAGGGGAAAGTTATTGTTAGGTGTAGTTAGGGGGAGGTTAGTGTTAGGTGTAGGTAGGAGGAGGTTAGTGTTAGGTGTAGGTAGCGGGAGGTAGGTGTTAGGTGTAGGTAGGGGGAGGTTAGTGTTAGGTGTAGGAAGGGGGAGGTTAGTGTTCAGTGTAGGAAGGGAGTTAGCATTAGGTGTAGGTAGGGGGGAGGTTGGTGTTAGCCATAAGTAGAGGGGAGGTTAGTGTTATGTTGGGGGTGGAGTTAGTGTTATGCATAGGTAGGTAGGGGGGGTAGTATTAGGTATAGGTAGGGTGAAGGGTTAGTATTAGGTAGAGGTGGGGGGCAGGGTTAGTGTGAGAGCAGGAAAAATATAAGGCTATAGTATATATAAAAAGAACCGAGAGCCAAATATAGTGTAGTAGGTACTAATAAATGGGTAAAATAGAAAAGAGTCCAAAGTTATACTCACAAACCAGGGTTTCCTCCAGGCAACCACTGTATAGGCAGGTGAGGAGATTAGCCTGTCCTCACACAGGATTAAGACGTCGCTCTCTGTAGATAAGAAGAAGATGGGGTATCCCCCTCCACCAAGGGTGTATATTATGTATAACGTAACGAGAACAGAGGCGCCAAAAGAGTAAAAACAGTAATTAAAAGGTTCAAAAATTCTTAGGAGGCAGTTACCTCCTGCAAGCAGAAACAACAAGCTGTGTATTTAGAACAAAATAAATTTATTGGTACACTCCGGGGGGTAGTATGGAGACTGGTTTATCATGCTGTATATTGTTTGATCAATGTGATGTGTCCCTTTTTATGTAATGTCAAAATGTGCTGTTGGAAAGGTGAAGGCACGCACTATCATGTATTAAAAATTCAGTGGAGTTTATAAAAGCAAGATTGAACTTACAAGATATGGGGTATTGCACCAACACATATGGTATAGGGTATTGCACCGACACATATGGTATAGGGTATTGCACCGACACATATGGTATAGGGTATTGCACCGACACATATGGTATAGGGTATTGCACCGACACATATGGTATAGGGTATTGCACCGACACATATGGTATAGGGTATTGCACCGACACATATGGTATAGGGTATTGCACCGACACATATGGTATAGGGTATTGCACCGACACATATGGTATAGGGTATTGCACCGACACATATGGTATAGGGTATTGCACCGACACATATGGTATAGGGTATTGCACCGACACATGTGGTATAGGGTATTGCACCGACACATGTGGTATAGGGTATTGCACCGACACATGTGGTATAGGGTATTGCACCGACACATGTGGTATAGGGTATTGCACCGACACATGTGGTATAGGGTATTGCACCGACACATGTGGTATAGGGTATTGCACCGACACATATGGTATAGGGTATTGCACCGACACATATGGTATAGGGTATTGCCCCAACACATATGGTATAGGGTATTGCACCGACACATATGGTATAGGGTATTGCACCGACACATATGGTATAGGGTATTGCACCAACACATATGGTATAGGGTATTGCACCGACACATATGGTATAGGGTATTGCACCGACACATATGGTATAGGGTATTGCCCCAACACATATGGTATAGGGTATTGCACCAACACATATCGTATAGGGTATTGCACCGACACATATGGTATAGGGTATTGCACCGACACATATGGTATAGGGTATTGCCCCAACACATATGGTATAGGGTATTGCACCAACACATATGGTATAGGGTATTGCACCGACACATATGGTATAGGGTATTGCACCGTGTTAGCCATCAGTGAAAGCAGGAACTTATCTTTTGGCTTATAAGCCTTTTTCAGTAGTTATGTATTGGGAGAGTACACAGTAAGTAAACAATCCCTGTAGGTGCACCACAAACATCTCCACATGAACTAGTCAATAATCATGGATATAGTAAAAACACAGGAAACCAAAAAAATAGCAAAAAGTACTTTTTATTTTAATCCAAAAAAGTGCTGAATTTTGTATACAAAGACTTCAATCACATAATTATGGCCTGGTGCACACCAGAGGAGTTTTTCTGAGCGTTTTGAGTTTTTAAATCTGCTGCTAATGTTATCCTATGTGTCTGTGCACACTGGAGCGATGAGGTTTTGTAAAAAGCCCCATAGCATTACATTGGGAAGAGCTTTTAGAGGTTTCAAAAGCTCTTCCCAATGTAATGCTATGGTTTTTTTTTTACAAAACCTCATCGCTCCAGTGTGCACAGAGACACATAGGATAACATTAGCAGCAGATTTAAAAACTCAAAACGCTCAGAAAAACTCCTCTGGTGTGCACCAGGCCAAAGTGCATATAACTAGTAGAAAAAGGCACCAACATCGATTTGTTTCAGGTCTTCGACCCCTCTACAGGACCATATGCAATTCAATTTTTCACCTGAGTTTTCTCCTAGGAGATCATTTTTCAACTCCGATTTCAAATAACTTTTTAGCACTTTACAATGGAAAAAGTAGGTGAAAAAGTACTGTCAAAATTATTTTGAGTATTTGTTTGCTTGTTGGTGGTTTAAAAGGGATTTTATTTACAAGTTGTGAAACCATCTCCTGGGAGAAAACTCAGGTGAAAAAGTGAATTGCATATGGCCCACAGTAAACATCTGCACAAATTCAATACACAGTAGCATCTCATCTGGACAATCATTAAGCCAGGATAGACCACCGCAGAGAATTTCAGAAGTGAAGCCGCATGGAAGCAGGACATCCGGACCGGCACTTTTTTGGAATATTAAAAGAAAAATTACTTTTTACAATTTTTTGTTTCCTGTGTTTTTACTATAGCCCTGATTATTAACTACTTTATAAGCCTTTTTCAGACTCTATTCCTGTATGTTGTAACGGTTGGGTGTAGCAACTCAGATGTCTGATTATATGGTGATCTGCAGAATCACCAATAATGCAGATGCTATACCTGATTATGTGGTGATCTGCAGTATCACCAATAATACTAGTATAGCTAAAAGGGTGCTATATGTGTAGTGCTTGGTGCAACCGTAACTTTATTAGTTTTGCAAGACCTTACCAGAGGGGCTGGTAAGGTACTATAAATAAAAGGTACTATAAATACACAGACTGTAACTAAATGATTTAGCGAGACCTCACCAGAGGGGCTGGTGAGGTACTATCAGTACACTGATAGTATAATAGGGTGCAAGCCTCAGCAAGCTGGAGTTACAGATACTGAAGGGATAGAATCTCCCGAAGAGCGAGTGAATCAGACTGTACTGCAGCCTAGTGATCACCTGAGGAGCAGGTAATTAAGACGGTACTGCAGCCTAGAGGATACCTGAGGAGCAGGTGATACAACAAATACTGTAACTAATGATCACCTGAGGAGCAGGTGATTAAGCCTGTACTGCAGGCTAGTAAACACCTGAGGAGCAGATGATACAAACAATACTGTAACTAACGATCACCTGAGGAGTAGGCGATTCAGACTGTATTGCAGCCTAGGAGCAGGAGCAATCGGTCAATAGCAAATAACTTCACCAGAGGAGCTGGTGAAGCTAATGCCTCACCAGTGGCGAGGGCCAACTGATGAGTAGAATGGTCAGACAGGCAAGGGTTGGTAACAGAGAGGACTGTATCAGAGCAGAATCGTAAGGCAGAAGAGTAGTCGGTAATCGGGCAGAGGTTCAGCAACGTAGGCAGATAGGCAGAGGTACAGAATCGATAAGCTTAGAGCAGAGTCAGAGTATAGCCAGAGTCAAACACAGAATATCAATTACAATATAAATAATCTCCTAGTCTAGGTGTGAAGTCCTTGGTTTCAACACCTGGGATCTAGTCTAAGGTCTGAGCGCTAACACAAGAAGTATTCACGACAGCAGACAGTGTCTGAATGAAGCCCGGAGGCTTAAGAAGCAGAGGAGACCTTACTGGCACGCCCCCAGCAGTCAGCCAATCCTGGGCGCCGTGAGGCTCCTCTGACGTCAGCCGACCAGCAAGTCAGCTGACGAGCCTCCTCTTAGCATAAAGGTCCCATCTGTGCGCGCGCCCGCGCGAGATGGTGACCCTTTGAGTAAACAAACTTTCCGTCCTCGGCGTCCTGGAGGACGGGCAGCGGCACGGAGGCAGCTGCGGCAGCGGTGCTGTTCGCCGCAGCTGCCTTGTTTATTACATATGTATTACTGTACACTGGAATTGACTATGAAGAAGGTTTATTAGCCGAAATCTTACTCTTTTTTTTAAAGAGACTCTGTACTCTAATATTCTTACAATAAAAAGCATACCATTCTATTCCTTATGTTCTCCTGTGCCCCTTTGTGCTGTTTCTGCCACTCCCTGCTGCAATCCTGGTTTGTAATGAACAGTTTTAGGCAGTGTTTACAAACAAAAGAATGGCTGCTAACCAGAGTATCATAGGCTGAGAACTAGCTTACTGTGTGACTCATGCAGAGCTTGGAGGGGGTGTGTAAAGCTTCTGCCAATGACAAGCAGTGCTGCACATTCCACACATTCCAGCCTCAGCCCGACAGACACGACAGAGGAAAGGAGATAAGATTTATTACAGAGACAGTGCAAGTAGGAAAGGCTGCAGTAAGACAGACCACATTAGAACAGGCATAGGAACGTATAGGATAGAAAAAATAAGGCTCAAAATTTTGTTAAAGAGTCTCTTTAAGTTAGCCAATAAATGGTATCATCCTGATTCAAGACTTACTATATATAAAATAAAAGAAAGCATATCATAAAATCAAGGAATCAGAGTTGACATTATTCGCCAAGTACAACAATTCTCATACCTGGAATTGGTTGTGGTACACGTGGCATAGCAATTTTCACAATACAGACAGTACAAGGACAAACGTGAAATATACATTGAGATGGGCATAGTAGCATACATTGTGGGGTATGCGTTAAGAACTCTAGCAGCTCAGGTGTGGGGCAGAACTACCAGGGTTGATAAGAGTTCAGAGCACTGTCTAGAGACCAAAGTGCCATGGACTGACATGGTGGGAGGAGTTGGAGTTCAAGTGGAGGAGAGCTTGGGGAAGAATGTGTTCCTGTACTTGGTAGTTGCCTGGAGGAGATGGTTCTGTAACGTCGGCCCGTTTGAAGGAGTTTGAAGAAGCGACTACCCAAGTGGGAGGGGTCATGCGATGCTATGATCTTTCCCACAGCGTTAATTACTCTTTGGAGTTTATGTTTGTCCTTGGCAGATGCACCTGCGTACCAGACGATGATGGAGGAGCATAGGATGCATTCTATGGTAGCGGTGTAAAAGCTGGTCAGCAACTCGCATGACATACCAAATTTCTTCAGTTGATGCAGGAAAAATTGCCTCTGCTGAGCCTTCTTATGTATTTTGGAGCTGTTCTGCTCCCACCTTAGGTCCTTAGTTATGATCGTCCCAAGAAACCGAATGACGGATTCCCTGGAGACTTTGGTTCCATCAATGAGCACTGGGGAGAGCATGGAGCGGTGCTTCCTGAAATCTATGATGAGCTCAACAGTTTTTTACATGTTGAGAATGAGCTTGTTATCCTTGCACCATTGCTTGATTCTCCCAATCTCGCTTTGGTAGGTGTGCTCGCCGTTGCTGTTGATAAGGTCGATGATAGTTGTGTCAGCTGCAAATTTGATGACTTTGATGGAGTCTGCAGATAAAGTACAGTTGTTGGTGTACATGGAGAATATTAACGGGTACAGTACACACCCTTGCAGAGCGCCTGTGTTGGTTCTCTCCTGGGAGGAGCAGTTGCCAATTTTAACTCGCTATGTTCTGTTGGAAAGGAAGTCCTTAACCCATGCGCGCAGGGTGGGATCGACTCCAAGCTGCCTGGCATGTCGAGCAGGATGACCGGACAGATTGTATTGAAGGTGGAGCTAACAGGAGAGTCAGGCTTTTCAAGGTGCTCCGTGATGTACGCCAGGCTGACATTTATGGCTTGGCTCTGTAGACAAATTGGTGTTGATCGAGGAGGGCGTTAGTGGAGCTGGGTTGTGATCCTGACATTAGCTAGCTATTAGAGTCATGATGCGTTTTGATGGAACTTTGCCTTCATCAGATAAAGTTGGAGTTGTGCAGAAATGCGTTGTGATGCTACTAGCAAGTGGAGGAATACACATGTGCCAGAAAAGGGGGATCCTCATTCTAATAGGGGCTTCCTTTCATTTTATATCTAGTAAGTGCAATCTTGCTTCTATGAATTCCATTACACTGCATTCCAAATTAGTATGCAAATTGTATATAAAGTGTCATAAAGATTTTGTTTTTCAATTAAACTCATGGATGGTATTGTGTCTCAGGGCTATTTTGATCATGGAAATCAATCTCGGACAACTCTGATAACTAGTTTTCCAGGTGAACCTGATTATAAGGAAAGACTTCTAAAAAAAGGTGTTTCACACTATTAAGCAGACCACCATTTTCAAGCAATATGAGAAAAAAAAGATCTCTCTGCTGCCAAAAACTGTGAAATAGTTGAATGCATTGGACAAGTTATTATTATTATTATCTTTTATTTATATAGCGCCAACATATTCCTCAGCTCTTTACAAAGCACAATAAGACGACACGGTGGAACATAGGTACAACCAAAGAAAACAAAATGTACAGCAGAGACTCAAGCAGCACAAATATTGCAACAAAAACAGTAAACATTAGGAGGATGACCCTGCCCTTACGAGCTTACAATCTAACGGGTAGTGGGGGACACACTAGTAAGGGGGTGGAGGGTGGATGAGGTAGTGAGCCTTTGCCTCTAAATACAGTGTGAACAGATAAGTAAATAAGGCTATAATGTTATAAGCTTGTCTGAAAAGCTGTGTTTTAAGAGTGCGTTTGAAGATGTCCAGGTTTGGAGCATGACGTACAGGCTGTGGAAGAGAGTTCCAGGGTATGAAAATCTTTGTCACGAAAACGTAAGCATGATCATCGTACTGTTAAAAGATGTGGCTGAGTCAGAGAACACACCGGTTTGTGCAAATAAAAGCAAATTAAGGAAGGGTTCTGCCAAACAAATACATCAGATTAAGAGAACAGCTGCTAAAATGCCATTTCAAAGCAGCAAACACATATTTAAAGCTGCTGGTGCCTCCTGAGTCCTACAAACATCCAAGTGCAGGTTTCTCCAGAGGATTTCAGTGCATAAACTTTCTATTCAACCACCCCTAACCCAAGCTCACAAGCAGAAACAGTTGCAGTGGGCCCAGAACTACAAGAAGTCTCATTTTCAAACAGTTTTGTTTACTGATAAGTGCCATGCAACTCTTCGTGGTCCTGATGGATGGTTGGTTAACCGCCTCCACATCCAAACAAGGCTGCAATGTTTTGGGCTGGAATCATGGTAAGAGGGTTGTTTGGCCCCTTAAGGGTCCCTGAAAGTAATAATAATAATCCGAACATTTTTAAAGTGCTTTTCTCCTGTCGGACTCAAAGCGCTCAAGAGCTGCAGCCACTGGGTGGTACTCTTGTCTTCCCGGCCTCTATACCTGGAGGTATCTATAGCCGGATAGGTGCAACTTGTCTTTTGTTCATGCAGGGGCTTGGCTGTAGGTGAAGAAGATTGTGACAGATTAGGGTATAGAGGCTGAAAGAAGATGAGAGATCTGACAGTTACTATATCAGGATTGGTCATACATTATCTGATGTGGCGTGGATCAAGGAAACTGAGGACTGGAAGGAGGCAAAGGAAAAAAAAAAGCACCAGAAGCCAATAGTGTAATATGTCTATACACCAAGATAAATATGTGCAAAACAATAATTCACTGGCGAATGTTAGGTTCCAGGAAATACAATCACTAATATGGCTTACCTAGGAAAACCCGCCTCCGCTCGGGCCTGCGAAGCTCCACTGAGGTCACACGCCTAGTAGATTGGGTAGTTCCTAGGGATAAGGGCTACTGAATGCTTACTAAGGAGAGCTATGGTAAGCTTACCTCTGCCGTGGTGAAGTACTGTAGCACATGGAGCCATCAAAAACTCCATTGAGATTTTTAAGCGTTTACTGCACAAATGGTTCTGATAACGAATTTCTTGGGTATCTCCCGCTTCATCAGTTCAATAAAAAAACAGCAACGAGTGCCTCTTAGCCGAAATGTAGTAGACCCGAGGTGCTCACAATTTTTTTGTCACGTTCCCACCATTTACCTAGACATACATAGCAAATCTGGTGACAATAACATGTTTTGGGGCTTTACAATGATCCAAAATCTGCTTCGCTATGACATTGCACTAATTTTTTCAAATGAGTTTTCCCCTTTAAAGGTCTTTTTGTGAAAAATAAAAACAATGTGCATGCTCTAAGGGTTAACCTTGATATGCATACCAAATTTGGTGTCGATATCATGTATGGGGGCAATCAACTGTGAAAACTGGTACCATAGACTTCAATGCAAATGAAAAAAATTAGACAAACTTTGGCTGTATTTTCGGTAAATTAACACTAAGCAAAAATTGGCCAAATTTGCTGCGAAAACGTGTTCAGAAATTTCAGCAGTTCATCCCCATCCCTACATTCCAGGACCTTCAAGTGCTTCTTCTTGAGCCCCTCCTTTGTTGTCTTGGCAAAGAGTTTTGGGGTCATTGCCATGCTGAAATGCCTATCCAAGACCCATTTCAATGCCCTGGCTGAGGGAAGGAAGTGTCCACCCAAAATGTAATGGTACATGGCCCTGTCCATTGTTCCTTTGAAGGTGTCCTGTCCTCTTAGCAGAAAAACATACCCAAAGCATAATGTGCATACTGACTACCTGGAAACCCCATGGAAATGTGACAGTACTTTGGTCAGGGAACGCTATACAGTCGCAATATGGCTGTATAAGGATCCCTGGCAACTTTACCTATTTTTTGGACCATTACATTTTTTTTGTTCAAAGTGTGGGAAATTTAAAAAAGTGATGTTGGGACCCCCCTCCTCATTAACCCCTTGTCCCCTATGCAGGCTGTGATAGCTTCACAGCCTGAGCTATGCCAGCCCGCATGGTCTATACTCTATGGTATGGGGGGAGGGGGGCGTGCTTTGGACGAGAGGGACTGCCAAGCCTCCCCCTCTACTCCAGAGCCCTTGTACGATCCATGGACAAGGGGCTCTTCCCCACCTCCGGTGCCCCAGGAGGTGGTGAAAGGTGACGACGCCCTGAAGGGGTTTCATGGTGGCATCTGGGAGTCCCCGTTAAGAAGGGGACCCCAGATGGCAGCCCCCTACCCAGGAGAAATGGGTATAGGGATACATAGTACCCTTTACCCATTTTCACAAAGAGTTAAATGAAATAAAAACACAATACAAAAGTTCTTTTATAGTCTCAATTAACAGTAAATACCTTCAAAAAAAGTTCCCACAACAATATCCTCCGAAAAGTCCAACGTCAATATCCACTGATACCTTGATTGAAGATCTCCTCCGGCCGCCGCCACATACGCCGCTCCCCCGCACAGCTCTCAGCTAAACTAAGTATAGCTGAGAGCCCTTTCCCTCCCAATGCTGCACCACTGGCTCCCACTGTCCTCCCTGCCCCCCACACCTATCACCCCTACCCGGTTTGGCACCTAAAGCACCCGGCTGTGCAGCATCACGATAAAATTCGGGAACATGTTCGCAAAACACAAAGCTTTGATGTTCGGCCATCACTATAATACAACAGGCCAAATGTGTGTATGGACTGCCATTTCTTTTTACAGACTCACAATTTACTTTTTGGCCACAAGATGCCAGCACTGAACATGTAGAACGGACGCTAAGACTAAAAGAGTGTATATGTGTTAATTTTAATGTTCTGTGCCGGTTTTACAAGTTTTATCTCGCTGATTCATAGATATTTATTTATTTAGTTAATGTTTTAACCAGCCTTATTCTTAGTGCAAGAACTACATATCCCATGAGTCTGTGGGCTAAGAGCAGCTGACAGCTGATACGCTTTAACCAATGAGGAGCAGGGCTTGTCAGATGACTCGCCCAGGCCAATTAGAATACGCAGACTAGTGATCAGCTGACTGCTCTCCTCCAATGACATGCTTCTAATTAGTTTCTATGCGAATCTCAGTTGGGGAGTATATGAAGTATGGATTATCACCAGATAAGGTAATTACTGTATATATACAGCCTGTGTACACTATTTCTCCTATCCTCTGATGAAACCTGGTCGGGAAGGAGAACAGACATTCGCTGAACTACAGTCTGGTGATTTTCTAAGCACTTTACTGGTTATTGTGCAATAGTGATGTGTTTTAAAGGAATATTTAAGTCAAATAAAAAAAATTTTGTTTAAAGTGCACCGGAGCTGAATGACTGTAACAGTTTTATACATGCCTGGGGCTTCCTCCAGCCCCAATGCGCACGGATCGCTCCCGCGCCGCCGTCCACAGCCTTCTCCGTCTTCTGTACCGGGTCCTGTTACTTCCTTCACTCGCAGCCAGTCTGCACAAGAGGAAGCGCACTCTTTTATGTATCTCTCCAGACACAGTGACCCAGATGCAATTCACTGTTTCTCCTGAGTTTTCTCCTGGGTGATCTATTCACACCTTGTCATGAAATGCCCTTTAAACCACCAGCGAGCAAGGAAATACTGAAAATAATTTTGATAGTACTTTTTCACCAACTTTTGTGTATTTTTTCAATTGTAAAATGCTGAAAAGTGGTTTTAAAGAGAAAATGAAACATTTCTACTAGGAGATAACTCAGGAGAAGAAGATAATTGCATATGGGCCAGTGTTTCTCTCCCTTTTGTCTCTTCCCCCTTCCCTTACATGTAGAGTTGTGCGGCACAGGTTGAGGGGCTGGAATGATTTGTCTGTCATCTGCCCACACACGAGCAGCTCGTTAGCAAGTGACAATTAAAGCATGCCAGCAAACTAGCCAAGTACACCTATAGGTAACTTTTCTTCAATAACATTACCATTATTAGGACTGTCTGCTCTGCTCAAAAGCCTCTGAGTTCTGTTTGTGATGTTCACATTTGGCTCTTATCACTGTTGAACTAGTTAGCCTTAGTTTTCTTACCTTAGAAAAAAAAATCTCAAGCTTGCCATACAAACATTGATTTCGATCACCCAAATGAGCCCCACCAGCCAGCCATCATGCCTCCCCCCCCCCTCCCAAAATTGAACCTGGAACCACCACTGCCCCTCCCATTCCATGTACAGCCCCTTCTTAAAGAGAATCTGTATTGTTAAAATCGCACAAAAGTAAACATACCAGTGCGTTAGGGGACATCTCCTATTACCCTCTGTCACAATATCACCGCTCCTCGCCGCATTAAAAGCAGTCAAAAACAGTTTTTAAAAGTTTGTTTATAAACAAACAAAATGGCCACCAAAACAGGAAGCAGGTTGATGTACAGTATGTCCACACATAGAAAATACATCCATACACAAGCAGGCTGTATACAGCCTTCCTTTTGAATCTCAACAGATCATTTGTGTTTTCCTTTCCCCCTGCAGCTCTCATGCACTGAAGTGTCAGGCTGCTCCTTTCTTCCTGCTAACAGCTCTGCCCTTGTCTGTAGATCCTCAGTATGTGAAAGCCCAGCCAGCTCAGAGGACGATTTATCCAGCTTGTAATAGATAAGAGAGCAGAGAGAAGCTGCCCTAATCTAAATAAGACAAAGGCAGTGTGCATAGAGGGGTCTGGAGGGGGGCGTGCATAGCAGAACCACAACACTAAAGAACTTGGCAGCCTTCCAGACACAGGGCGACAAGTCCAAAAGGGGAGAGATGAGCTGATTTATTACAGAGATGGTGATAGTAGAAAGTGCTGCAGTAAGCTCCAGCACATTAGAATAGTTTTTGGAACTTGTAGGATGATAAAAAACAGGATGCAATTTTTGTTACAGAGTCTCTTTAAATGTTTTTCATCCAAGTATTGTAGCCCCTCCCATTCCATGTGCAGCCCCCTCTTCCATGTTTATCATCCATGTACAGCAGCCCCTCACATTCCATGTGCAGCCCCCTCTTCCATGTGTATCATCCATGTACTGCAGCCCCCTCCCATTCCATGTTTCAGACCCCTCTTCCATGCCTTTCATCCATGTACTGTAGCCCCTCTCATTCCATGTGCAGCCCCCTCCTCTATGCCTTTTATCCGTGTACTGTAGCCCCTCTCTTTCATTAACAGCTCCTTTGGTCATCAGTTACGGGGGGAGGGGGGCACATTACATGGGGAGGGGGAGACTCGGAGGGCCTGGCAGGTGGAAGTGGCTGCACAGATTTCCAATATATGCCATGCCAGCATCTATTGGAAGTCTGCAATAGATCCCCCTCTGATCAGATTCAGTCAGAGAGATCTATCTGATGGTGATAATCTGTCCATGTATGGGCACCTTAATGAGTGGTGGTGGGGCCCTCAGAGCACACACGTACAGATGGAGTAAGTATTCAATGAAGTCAGAGTGAAGGGAAGGTGCAGGGAGGACATGGGGGGAGCACTGCTGTCTGTGGTCACATTTTAAGTTATCTCTCATTTTGTGTAATTAGGGTGGAGAACTGATACATGTGCTGTGATTAAAGAAGAAGATACATATGTGAGGTGTGATCAGCAGTCTATGGACAAGGATGACTTGATGAGGACAATTAAAGAGGAAGAAGAAGAGACGTATGTGAGGAGTGATCAGCAGTCTATGGAGGAGGGTGACATGATGGGGACAATTAAAGAGGAAGAAGAGACATATGTGAGGAGTGATCAGCAGTCTATGGAGAAGGGTGACATGATGAGGACAATTAAAGAGGAAGAAGAAGAGACGTATGTGAGGAGTGATCAGCAGTTTATGGAGGAGAATGACATAAGGACATATAAAGAGGAAGAAGAAGAGATGTATGTGAGGAGTGATCAGCAGTCTGTGAAGGAGGGTGACATGATGGGGACAAGTAAAAAGGAAGAAGAGACATTTGTGAGGAGTGATCAGCAGTCTAAGGAGAAGGGTGACATGATGAGGACAATTAAAGAGGAAGACAAGATATATGTAAGGAGTGACCAGCATTCTGGGGAGAAGGGTGATATGATGAGGACAATAAAAGAGGAAGAAGAAGAGACAAATGTGAGGAGTGATCAGCTGTCTATGGAGAAGGGTGACATGATGGGGACATCTAAAAAGGAAGTCATTATTACAGGGATGAGCATTGGTAAGTTATTGACATTAGAGATTGAAATTACATATTAACCACTTCCGGATACCGAGTGGTTTGGCTGATCTGTGCTGCGGGGGCTCTCCAGCCCGCAGCACAGATCAGAAATCAGGCAGGGCGATCAGACTTCCCCCCCCTTTTTCCCCACTAGGGGGATGTCCTGCTGGGGGGGTCTGATCGCCGCCGCGCTGCTGTGCCTAGCGGGGGGGGGGGCTCCTCAAAGCCCCCCTCCGCAGCACTAGTCCTCCCTCTGCCTCCTTCCATCCCTCTCCCGTCCCCTGTGTGCGGCGCAGGACGGAAAGCCGTCCTGCGCCAGATAGGATAGGCTTTAGCCTATCAGATGCCGGCGATCCCCGGCCAATCAGAGGCCAAGGATCGCCGATCTCCGTCACGGCGCTGCTGCGCAGCAGCGCCTTATGTATGTAAACAGCGGGGAAGATCTTCCCCGCCTGTTTACATTTACCCTGCGAGCCGCGATCGGAGGCTCGCAGGGTGTTCACGGAGACACCCTCCGTGAACTGACATGGAACGGCCGCTCATTCGAGCGGCCGTTTCCATGGAAACCGCTTCAGGATTCAGGGGCGTACTTATGCGTACGCAGAATCCTAAAGTGGTTAAGCTAAGACTAAAAAATACACTCACCTAAAGTATTATTAAGAACGCCATACTAATACAGTGCTTGACCCCTCTTCACCTTCAGAACTGCCTTAATTCTACGTGGCATTGATTCAACAAGGTGCTGAAAGCATTCTGTAGAAATGTTGGCCCATATTGATAGGATAGCATCTTGCGATTGATGGAGATTTGTGAGATGCACATCCAGGGCATGAAGCTCCCGTTCCATCACCTCCCAAAGATGCTCTATTGGGTTGTGATCTGGTGACTGTGTGGGCCATTTTAGTACAGTGAACTCATTGTCATGTTCAAGAAACCAATTTGAAATGATTCGAGCTTTGTGACATGGTGCATTATCCTGCTGGAAGTAGGCCATTAGAGGATGGGTAAATGGTGGTCATAAAGGGATGGACATGGTCAGAAGCAATGCTCAGGTAGCCCATGGCATTTAAACGATGCCCAATTGGCACTAAGGGGCCTAAAGTGTGCCAAGAAAACATCCCCCACACCATTACACCACCACCACCAGCCTGCACAGTGGTAACAAGGCATGATGGATCCATGTTCTCATTCTGTTTACAACAAATTCTGACTCTATCGAGACTCATCAGACCAGGCAACATTTTTCCAGTCTTCAACTGTCCACTTTTGGGGAGCTCGTGCAAAGTGTAGCCTCTTTTTCTTATTTGTAGTGAAGATGAGTGGTACCTGGTGGGGTCTTCTGCTGTTGTAGCCCATCCACCTCAATGTTGTGCGTGTTGTGGCTTCACAAATGTTTTGCTGCATACCTCGGTTGTAACGAGTTGTTATTTCAGTCAACCTTGCTCTTCTATCAGCTTGAATCAGTCGACCCATTCTCCTCTGACCTCTATCATCAACAAGGCATTTTCGCCCACAGGACTGCCTCATACTGGATGTTTTTCCATTTTCACACCATTTTTTGTAAATTCTAGAAATGGTTGTGTGTGAACATCCCAGTAACTGAGCAGATTGTGAAATACTCAGACCGGCCCGTCTGGCACCAACAACCATGCCACGCTCAAAATTACTTAAATCACCTTTCTTCCCCATTCTGACATTGTTTGGAGTTCAGGAGATTGTCTTGACCAGGACCACACCCCTAAATGCATTGAAGCAACAGCCATGTGAATGGTGGATTAGATAATTGCATTCATGGGAAATTGAACATGTGTCTCTAATAGTCCTTTAGGTGAGTGCACGTCCCTTCTGGGCACAGTTTAGATCACATGAAGTCAGTATGTGGGGGAGGGGCTGTAAGAATGTACATGATGTTTGGGGGAAGGGAGACTGAAGTGAAAAGTAGCTAAAAACTTCCTCTACCAAAACAACAATGCCAAGTGCAATTATACTTTCCTAAACTGAATGTATTTGCAAGTACTGTATTCAGATTCACTGTAGCAAGAAGTTAACCCCATACTGCATGAATTTGAGGCGGAGAGTGAGTCCCATGTATCTGAATAGCTGACATATGAATGACCCACCATTACAAATGCTGCACCCAGCGCACAGATTGAAATGTCCAGGGTGAATATGACTGGAAAGTGGGGAAAATTCCCAGAGTGTTGTGGTATTCGGTCAGAGGTGAGATGGGGCACTAGTAGTATGGGGGAAGGGGGTCAGTGTTGGCAAGACAGAAGAAATCATACAGGGGAAAGGGGGATCAAGGAGGTGCAGAGGGGGACACTGCAAGTGCAGAGGAGGGACAGAGGTAGCATAGAAGGGGGACACTGCAGGTGCAGAGGAGGCACAGGAGCATAGAGGGGGTCACTGCTGGGACAGAGGAGGCACAGGGGGACAGAGGTGGCATAGAGGGGGGCACTACAGGGACAGAGGAGGCACAGGGGGACATAGGTGGCATAGAGGGGGGCACTACAGGGACAGAGGAGGCACAGGGGGACATAGGTGGCATAGATACGGACACTGGAGGCACATGGAGATACTGCAGGTGCAGAAGAGGCACAGAGGGATAGAGGTGGTGGGGGGGAGGGGGTTGGGTGGTAGGGAAGTGAGGGCACAGGGTGGATCAGTGTAAAGACTTACATATAGATTCTGGTTGAGTACAAACCTGCAGTCCTGGGGCAATTGGTGTGATTTGGGGCATCTTTGCCTGATCAAAGTGTGGCTCTCATCAACAGCAAAACAAATGTGAGCAGTAATATGGAAGCCATGTGTATACTGGCTGCACAGCTACTATAATAATGCATTACGGTGAGGTGCGAAAGTTTTCACAACCTTGTTAATCGTCATGATTTTCCTGTATAAATTGTTGGTTGTTAAGATGAAAATGTCAGTTAAATACAGTATATCATATAGGAGACACACACAGTGCTATTTGAGAAGTGAAATTAAGTTTATTGGATTTACAGAGAGTGTGCAATCATTGTTTAAACAAAATTAGGCAGGTGCATATATTTGGGAATTAAAAAAAAAAAAAAAAGAAATCAATATTTAGTAGATCCTCCTTTTGCAGAAATTACAGCCTCTAAACGTTTCCTGTAGGTTGCCATGAGAGTCTGGATTCTGGTTGAAGGTACTTTGGACCATTCCTCTTTACAAAACATCTGTAGTTCATTCAGGTTTGATGGCTTCTGAGCATGGACAGCTCTCTTTAACTCACACCACAGATTTTCAATTATATTCAGGTCTGAGAACTAAGATAGCCATTCCAGACTGTTGTACTTGTTCCTCTGCATGAATGCCTTAGGCTTAGTGGATTTTGAGAAGTATTTAGGGTTGTTGTCTTGTGAAAAAAAAGATCCAGCCCCAGCGCAGCTTCAGCTTTGTCACTGATTTCTGGACATTGGTCTCAAGAATCTGCTGATACTGAGTGGAATCCATGCATCCCTCAACTTTGACAAGATTCCCAGTCCCTGCACTGGCCACACAGCCCCACAGCATGATGGAACCACCAGCATATTTTACTGTAGGTAGCAGGTGTTTTTCTTGGAATGATGTGTTCTTTTTCTTCAATTCATAACGCCCCTTGTTATGCCTAAATAGCTCAATTTTAGTCCACAGCGCCTTATTCCAAAATGAACCTGGCTTGTCCAAAGGTGCTTTAGCATACCTAATGCGGCTCTGTTTGTGCTGTGGGCGGAGAAAAGGCTTCCTCTGCATCACTCTCGAATACAGCATCTCCTTGTGTAAAGTGCGCTGAATGGTTGAACGATGTACAGTGACTCCATCTGCAGCAAGATGATGTTGTAGGTCTTTGGTGCTAGTCTGTGGGTTGACTCTTGACTGTGCTCACCATTTGTCACTTCTGTTTATCTGAGATTTTTCTTGGTCTGCCACTTCGAGCTTTAACTTGAACTGAGCCTGTGGTCTTCCATTTCCTCGATTATGTTCCTAAATGTGGAAACAGACAGCTGAAATCTGAGACAGCTTTCTGTATCCTTCCCTAAACCCTGATGGTGTACAATCTTTGTCTTCAGGTCATTTGAGAGTTGTTTTGAGACCCCCATGTTGCTACTCTTCAGAGAAAATTAAAAGAGCAGGAAAACTTATATGGGAGGTCACTGAGCTTACCAAGCCAATTTGCGTTCCAATAATTAGTTCTAAAGGTTTTGTAATTATAAAATAACAGTGCCCACATTTATGCACCTGCCTAATTTTGTTTAAACAATTATTGCACACTTTCTGTAAATCCAATAAACTTAATTTCACTTCTAAAATATAACTATGTGTGTCTCCTATATGATATATTTAACTGACATTTTTTATCGTAACAACCAACAATTTAGACAGGAAAATCATAATTAATAAGGTTACCCAAACTTTCGCACCCCACTGTATTTCAGGACAGTCAGTAAACATGCAAATAATTCCCTCCTTTCTCTGACAATCCAGACACTCATCCAGAAACACTGAGGTGTAAAACATCAGCAGCTTATTCATGTTATAGAATCCTATAGAACAGCTGGGAGGAATTTCTTGTGTTTGGCTTTGTTGGTGTCGGCCAGATGCCCAACAGAGACTCTGACCAGGAGGGAGTGACACCCTCATAGCTGCAATAACCAGCAGTGTGTACAGATCACTGCACAAATCACTAGAGCTGCCCAACAGAGACTCTGACCAGTAGGGAGTGACACCCTCATAGCAGTAATAACCAGCAGTGAGTACAGATCGCTGCACAAATCACTAGAGCTGCCCAACAGAGACTGACCAGGAGGGAGTGACGCCCTCATAGCTGAAAAAGGCTTGTTTCCAGAAGCAGTTCAACTGTGTACTCAGCAAGCAGTTGCCAGGCAGCAGTGAGCAGTTACCAGGCAGCAGCGAGCAGTTGTGAGACTTTGAAAGGCATTTCACTACCCATCAACTCCCTGTGGAAAAGGGCCCTTAGTGTCCCAACACATTGTCAGTTTAATAAAATTCCCTGGAAACCCCTATCAGCTGGGTTCCGGTGTATAGATCTGCCCCCTTGTAGAAAATGGCCCTGGACTTCTCTATATCAGCTATAGAAAAGGTAGAGGCTTTTTCTGCATGGTGGCAGGGCTACTCACTGGAACCCAGCAGATATGGGGCTCCAGTGAATCTTATTATACAGACAACATGCTGGGGCATCCACATTGGCAATGACAGGCTGAGATGGCTGACAGGGTAGAGTGTCAGCTTCCTGGCCAGGAGCTTTTTGTTCCCAAAAGCAGATGTCATCTTGGTATAGCTTTAAAATTTCTAAGCTTTGGCAGTAATGAGATGGCTTTTATGTTACATACTTTCAATCAATAAGATAGTAATATGCAAATTAGAGAAGTTGGAGTTGGTAGAATTCTAAACTGAGGAGTCGGAGTTGGAAGGTATTTGGACCGACTCCACAGCCCTGGAATTTTGGCCATGTTTGGAAGCTGCTATTTGAAGGAGTGGCATATAATTAGTATTATAGAGATCAGATGTGTATTTGGTAAGTAGGTAAGGCATGCTTTGGCCCAAGGAAATCTTGTGATATCTTTGGAGTAGCAGCAGCGTCTAGTGTCACAATATATTTATTTGCACAATTGGGCACAAGAGAGAGATAAATGTACATTACAGGGTGCATATGAGTGGGAGGAGGACACAATTGTAATAAGAATGTGTAAGTACCACCACATTGCTCTACACACATAACACAAATTTCTTGCTATAAGTACATATACAATACAGACCAACATTTTGAACACACCTCATTCAAAGAGTTTTCTGTAAGTGTTTTTAATCATTGTGTGTATTGGTTTAATAAATGACTAGTAGACCTAAGCCCATTTAAAAACGGGCTCTAGGTCTGTGTCGGAACCCTCCCCCCCCCCCCCCTCCCCTGTGAACGCCGCCACCACCGCACAGTCAGGTCGCATGCGTGCACACTCCCGCCGCACGCGCGCACACACCCGCCAAACCGGCCAGCCCCTCCTGCTCCCTGTCCCAAGGCTGTCCATGTGGCACATGTGCAGTAGCACAAAGCACTGACACACACACACACACACACAGGGATGCAGAGACCCAGGGATTATTGTAGAGGATAACACTACAGGGCACTCCTCCATTTGTTTTTCTTTTAGGAAATGCATTTGATTGGTGGAATTTTGAGCTGCACACATATACATACATTTTGCATCAACTTGGAATTCTCAGCAGCTCACTGACCATCCCTAATGATAATTGTTCCTCCTCTCAGAATTCTCTCACAGGAAGTGATGATGTTTCTTTATTTGCAGGGCGGAGTCCTGGCATCAGGAACCTCTCAGAGACTCGTCTCTCTGTATCCACAGACTGTACAACGGATGATGATGTCATTAAACAAGAGTCTCCTGCAGATATTCTGGTTACCCCAAATATTCCACCACCTGACGGGTCCCATACCCAAAACAGGTCTCTCCCTGCTGGAGGGTCTTATTCCTGTTCTACATGTGGGAAATGTTTTATTTGGAAATCCGCTCTTGTCAGACATGAGAGATCTCACACTGGTGAGAAGCCGTATTCATGTGCTGAGTGTGGGAAATGTTTTGTACAGAAATCATGTCTTACCATACATGAGAGATCTCACACTGGTGAGAAGCCTTATTCATGTATTGAGTGTGGTAAATGTTTTGCTCATAAATCACAGCTTGTCATACATGAGAGATATCACACTGGTGAGAAGCCCTATTCATGTGCTGAGTGCGGAAAATGTTTTGGGTGTAAATCACATCTTGTCCGTCATGAGAGATCTCACACTGGTGAGAAGCCCTATTCATGTACCGAGTGTGGGAAATGTTTTGGAGACAAAAAAACCCTTGTCATACATGAGAGATCTCACACTGGTGAGAAGCCCTATTCATGTGCTGAGTGTGGGAAATGTTTTGGAGACAAAAGAAACCTTGTTATACATGAGATATCTCACATTGGTGAGAAGCCCTATTCATGCTCTGAGTGTGGGAAATGTTTTGGGGATAAAAAAACACTTGTCATACATAAGAGATCACACATTGGTGAGAAGCCCTATTCCTGTACTGAGTGTGGGAAATGTTTTGTTTGGAAATCCCGTCTTGCCATACATGAGAGATCTCACACTGGTGAGAAGCCTTATTCATGTGCTGAGTGTGGGAAATGTTTTGTTCATAAATCACTGCTTGTCAGACATGAGAGATCTCACACTGGTGAGAAGCCTTATTCATGTGCTGAGTGTGGGAAATGTTTTGGAGACAAAAGAAACCTTGTTATACATGAGAGATCTCACACTGGTGAGAAGCCCTATTCATGCTCTGAGTGTGGGAAATGTTTTGGAGATAAAAAAACACTTGTAATACATAAGAGATCTCACACTGGTGAGAAGCCCTATTCATGTGTTGAGTGTGGGAAATGTTTTGGACAGCAAACAGATCTTATCCGGCATGAGAGATCTCACACTGGTGAGAAGCCCTATTTATGTACTGAGTGTGGGAAATGTTTTGGAGATAAAAAAACCCTTGTCATACATACGAGATCTCACACTGGTGAGAAGCCCTATTCATGTGCTGAGTGTAGGAAATGTTTTGGGCGTAAATCACTGCTTGTCAAACACAAAATACGTCACACCAGTGAGAAACCTTAGTCCTCTGCTAAGTGTGGGAAATCTTTTACAAAGAAGATTGGCCTTGTCAAACATGAGAGAACTCACACTAGTGAGAAGCCATACTCAGGTTTTGTGCGTGGGAAATGTTTTATGCAGAAATCACTGCTTATCACTCATTAGAGCTCTCACACTGATAAAAAGCCCTATTCTTGTAATCATTGTTGGAAATGTTTTGGACAGAAAGCAGACCTTACCAGACATGAGAGAACTCTCACTGGTGACAAGCCCTATTCATGTACTGAGTGTGGGAAATGCTTTGAACAATTAAGTAAGTCTTGTGAGCCATGAGAAATCCCACACTGGCACAATTCAGAGTCAGAATTGGATCCTTTAAGGCTCATTCACACTATAAGAGCTTTTCTGAGCGTTTGTGATTTTAAAAGCTCCTGCTAATGTTATCCTATGTGTGTGTTCTCACTGGAGCTGTGCGATTTTGTAAAAATCCCCCATAGCATTGCAATAGCAAGAGTTTTTCAAATCACTTGCGCTTAAAAAGCTGTTGCAGTGTGAATCAGCTCTTAAAGTGAACCCAAATTAAAAATACAAGATTTCAGAAATAAAATATATTTTCTAAATTATAATAATAAATAGCAGCCTTTTTTCAGCTGCATGATGACAAATATAAAATGTTTTATATTTATTGGAGGAACCCCTCCCTTCCTTTCATATTGCTTCAATTGCTCCGTCCAACTGCCAAAATAGTGAGTAGTGAACAGGGAGGCTGGCCAGCATCTTTGTATGAATAATTTTCAGAAAATGTCTTTATAAAGAATAAAGGCCATGCTGAGAATCCCCCATGGAGAGATGGTTTAGCCCAAAACCTAATGTCAGATTTTTACTACCTACTGTAAGTGACAGCAACATAGGAGATAAGTCATAGCCTAGCGCTAGCTACATGATTCCCCCCTCCCTTCCGAATCCCTCCCACCCTTCCGATCGCCGCCGGTGATCAAACCCATCAGGAAATCCCGTTCTGAACGGGATTTCCTATAGGGCTTCCCCGTCGCCATGGCGACGAACGGAATGACGTCATCGACGTCGTGATGTCAGAAGGAGTCCCGATCCACCCCATAGCACAAGTAGTCTGCGGGTGGGGCGGGGCCCTCTTTCGCAGCGGGTAGCAGTGCATTGGCGGCGAGCGGCGGCGATCGCGTAAGGCATGCAGCTAGCGAAGTGCTAGCTGCTTGTATAAAAAAAATGTTGAAAATCGTCCCACCAGCACCTGAGCAGTCCACCGCGGCGGTAATGGACGAGCTGAGCTCGTCATTACCGCCAAGGTGGTTAAGGGCTTGTTCGCACTGGAGGCGCTTTTGAGAAAATGTAGGCGCCAGTGATTTTTCAAAATCGCCCAGAAATCACTTACACCATGCTAACTTATGCGCTAGTTCAGATTGGGGCAAGCCATCCGTTTCCTTCAGAGAAGTGCTGCATGGGCCATTTTTGGGGAGATTTGCTACAATAGAAGGTATAGGAAAAACACAAACCACTTACAAAATCGTTTTGTACAGCGATTGCGTTCGTGTTTTTAGAATAAATACATTGTATTTATTCTTTTCAGGATCAAAGAGTTGACTTCCTCACTGACATCAGGAAGTGGAAAAACGGAATCGCTCTGCAAAACGCCTACAAAAACGCTTAACAAAAAAAGCCAATGCACAGCAATCGCCGGGAAGGGGAAAAAAAAGTTACAAAACGCCCAACGCAAAAGCTTACACGAGCGGAACGCAAGGAGGCCTAAACCAATGAAAACCTAGAGCGCTCCACAGGGCTATGCTGCACACCTACAGTCTCCATCACACACACTCAGACAGGTGCCGGTACACACAATGGCCGGCCTCTTCATAGGGGGGGAAGACACAGAAATGCAGCTGTAGCAGATGCCTTAACCATAGCTGAAACCTCCACGGTAGAGTCAGACTCATGTGACCTCTGAAGGGCAGGATGTGGGACCATTACCACCAAGGTGTAAGGCGCGAGGATTTCACTGCTCTATGCTTTCTCCCAGGTGCAAGTTGTGCCAATCTTTGCTGGCAGCAAGCGCTGAAGCACTGAGGTGTCACCGGGTAGATTGGCATGCACGCTAAGCCTGGGAGGGGCTAGGCTTGGCTGGTGGAGCGCTCATCAGTGACAGGGTAAGTCCCCGCCCACCTATGCACTGCGCCCGCAGGGTTCGTGGCTGGTCATTGGTGCATATGTTTTTACTTTTCATTGGTTTTAGTAGTGTTTTGGTGCTTTTTTTTTTTGTGTTGAATAAAGGTTGACACTCAATTTTCCCTTATCCTACCAAGTCTTGCCCTCCGAATTAGGGAAAAAAATGGCCTAAATGTACCTTCTTTGCTGTAAATCGCAGCTTTTATAATCACCAGGATATGTGGCAACTAAGAGGGCGGGACTACGGACAGAAGGAGGAAATACAGAGACTCAGTCAGGATAATAACGTTTATTTAAAGGTATAATTGCTCGGCCTCCCAAAGCACTGCAAAGTTGCTTTGATAATTGATTTATGCAGCTCTTATACTGTATACTTTGCATTGAGTGCAAATGTGCTCAAAATGCTCTACATGTCCTGCGATTGCGCTTACCCCTAATCGCCATCACACAAATGGGTTTCTCCCCTCATATTCACTTTAATGCCTGCTGAAATGAGAGTGACATTGCTGCATAGTAACTCACATCCCTCTTTTCTTTTCCTTTGTGTTTATACATTCCATTGCCAGTACTTATCTCTATATCATTATATACTTTATATTTGCTTTCAAGCTATACTTTGAACAGCACATGTACAAATTGCCCGTCTATTCTACTTTTTGTACAATAAACTTTTTTCTTGGTTAAAAGGTACAAGCAATATTCATGATGTCAGTGTGGTAAACATACATTAACCACCACTTGTCACATATCACAGACCTGTTCATGGAGGACACAATGGGGGTTCTGAATAAATCAGGAACACCCCAGTTCTCTAATGGGCTGCAGGGAATGACTATGACTGAGTCCCCGGAACCTCTGGAAGCTCTGCATTTCAGGCAGGTGGGACTTTACCTGCTGTGAGCTGCAGATGTGGGGATATTAGAAGCTCTCATTCATCCAGACTGACCTGAGGAAAGGAGATTTCCCTCTCTCTGAGCTGAATGCACAAAGTCAAAGATAAAAAGAGAGGGATTTATCTTCCAGAACACACACCCTGCTGGTAAAAGGGCCTTTCAATAATAATAATAGTTCCAACACAAGCTGCATAATGTCACATATGAAGTCATTGAACTTGATTTACTAAGACAAATAGCATGCCTTATCAGAGTTAATGTTAACACGTCTTATCAGAGTAGCATAGCGAGCGCTACATACAAACTTATGCCTGCTAATTGGCAATGAGAGCTCCACTCGTCCTGCCCTGAGCCCCTGCGGGTCCAATCACTTTAAAGGACATTATCCCCGCACTTTGATTGGCCCACTAGGCTGCCTGTCACTTGACTGGAAACTTGACAGGTTGCCTATTGGGCCAATCAAAGTCTGTCTAATACTGCTGTGCAAAAACAGGGATCATTCGTTACATTTACTGCAGTAACCAAGTAAGCTAACCAACCATTCATCAAAGTGTCCCCTTATCTGGTGACACCTCTATCTGGTAAAATGCCTCTGTACCTGTGCCATGTGCCATGCTCAGACCGGACCACTAATGTCAGAGCATGACATGAGGCTGGTGTGGATCTGCAAGCTCCAGGCACAGTACATAGGCATGCTGCCAGCTAGTGTAGGATTGTAGAGGTAAGGTATCACGCTGGAGAGCCATTGGTTAGCTTACCGAGTTACTGCAATATCTAACTAGAAATGTCTTTGTAAAAGAAAAATTAACATCAGCAAGTCAAATAAACCAATGACTGCTTCTAAGTGCAGACAATGTCCCAAACGTCCAGCAAATAATGCATTGTATTTTTCAGCATACAAGACACACTATTTCTCCACCAAAAATGGGGAGAACAAGTCACTGCATTATTATAGCCAAATACAGGGAGCTCCCGACTTCTGAACACCTGTGGATATGAACCGCCGACCTGCTGGGATGTTGGGGACTACCTGTACCTACCTATGTCCTCCTCCTCTCTCCTCTGTTCTCCTGCACTCCCCATGCATAAATAGAAATCAGCAGCAGCCCGGCTCTCATCTAATCCAGCAGAGACCTCTCCTCCTTCACTGCGCCTCTAGTGCTGGCTTCTGCTGATGATGCAATCAGCAGAAGCCGGCACTAGGGGAGCCATGAGGGAGAGGTCTCTGATCGCTGCTGAATTAGATGAAAGCCATGCTGCTGCTGATTTCTATTTATTTATGTGGAGCTCAGATGGACATGGGGAGCAGAGGAGACACACGTGGGGACAGAAGGCGGAGTGCATAAGGACCTGGGGTTTGGAGAAAACACACAGGGAGACAGAATGGGGAGAGCAGGAGGACATGGAGAGCAGAGGAGACACATGGGGGAACAAAGGAGGACACGGTCAGAAGGGGACACAGGAGCACACATGAGGTACAAGTGAGCACAATAATTGGGAAAAAAACATCTACAAGATGCTCCTTGACCATAGATGCACCAGGTTTTGTTTCCTCTGCTTTTTGCTCTCTAAACGTATGTGCGTCTTATAGTCCGGAGCGTCTTCTATGCCAAAAAATACAGTAATATATGTCAGCGCAGGTCAAATAAACAATAATCTCTGAACACAAGAACCACTTTGTTCTCTCGATCCAAAAAGGTGACTGTTCACCAGTAGCAGGCAAAATGAAGGCTTACCAGCTTGCAACAATCCACGTTATAAGGCTGCAAAGAAGGCAGATGCAAATGAAATCCCCAGGTTCCTACTTCCAGACTTCAGCTGATCACTGATCCCTCTGCAGTGCACAGACATCCCTGTACTCGTCAACCCAAAGGATATCATCTCAGCAGTAAATAAGACAAATGCAGAGAAGCTAAGTGCAGATTGCTTCCTTTATTACTATATCGGTTACCCAATCAAAAAAGGGATAAAACCCACATATGCTAATACAAATGTTTACGTTGAGTTAAATACACACCAAACATACTTTTCCCACACATAGGGTAGAGGTATAGGTGCCGCCCGTCTCCAACCCGACCGGTTTGGATCTTTAACATTATCAGAATGATTTATTTCACCAAGTACAGACGAGGTTGTACCCAGAATTGGTTTTGGCTCATACAGGTTCTGGAAGGAGGGGGGATAATATCCGAAAGTCAAGAGCCGAGGCTGCCATACTACGGCTCCACCAGTAGCACTTGGCAATCATCTGCCATCCCCCAGGAGAGCGGTGGTGGCAGAGGGAGGCAAATGTTCAGCAATGATGACCCAGTTCTTCATGGCTGATGCTGCGAAGGATCCTGATTGCTGACATCTGGGTGTTCCAGTTCAAAAGGTGCTGTAGTGTTAATTTCTGTGGTGGGTCCCGACTCCTGGGCAGCATTCAGCAGAGCTGGTCAGGATAAATTGACTGTCACAGAAGCATCCCGGCTGTGGTGGCCCTTACATCCGGTTTAGGGGCTGGCATCATGGAGGGGCTGTACCAGAGATGTCCCTGCTGTGGTGGAGCAGCAGCAGCCAATAGATGGATGCAATCCAACGAGGCCAAAGGTTTCCTGATCCGCTGGGTGTCCTACCTCAGTATCAGGAGCATTATCAGGGGTTCAGTTCCAAAGTCAGGTAGTTGTAAGTTAAATCTCCCGGTTCCTATCATGTTTTACAACGTTATAACATGGGTTGTTACTGGCTGCTATGCATTTATTTTGCCTACTATTGTTGAAGGTCACCTCTCTGGATCCAGAACACAGAGTGGTTCATGTGTTTAGAGACTATTTATTTGATCTGCGCTGACATATATTACAAACTAACCAGAAAACTGCTTTTTCAGAGTATAGACAAACCTTGTTTTCATGCAGAGGCTCAGAAAAAATATGTTGCTAATTACTTTTTCCCTATGAAAGCACTTACTGAACTGCAGCTGCACACTCTATTTACCAAATTAGTGTGCAAACGAGTAGGGAAGCTGACTGACATTGTATAAAGAGTGCCTTTGTAAAGGATAAAGGAAATAATGAGAATCTCCCATGAGGAGATGGACTAGTCCAAAATATGTTAGATATACCAGCTTTTTACTACTGCCTGTAAGAGACCGCGACATGGGAGAAAAGTAATTTATAGCACATTTTACTCTGGGAGAAATGCACATTTATAGGGATGTGTTTAAGATTTTCAAGTTCAATCATTTTTTATTGATAAAAACATAAGAAACAGTCATATCCAGGCACAATGACTATTACAGCATGGTATGGGACAATACATGATAGCAGTGTTATAACAGATACATATATCTTGCCAAGAACCCAGGTCAAACAACAAAACAGTACATAAAGGATTAAAGCATCTCAGAGTTCATCACAAGATGCATGTATTTGATAAAAAAAGAACACATGGGGCCATTACCCAAAAGGCCTCTCAATGCCCCCCATAGATTTAACTGTCTATCTGGTATGTATGACAACCTGAACTCAGTATCTGCTACCACCCCAAACCTATTACTACAGCCTCCTGTGGTCATAAAGAGGAGAGCAAAGGAGAAAATAGAGAAGAAGAAAAGAAGGAAGCACAAGATGGGTTAAGGACACCACCCCAAAGAAAACCCTCCCCTACCACCCAGGACCTCTCACATCTCTGACTTACCATCTCTGCTTTACCAACCTCCGATTCAGTGAACAGTCTCCATAAGAGCCAAGAATTTTGATGGTTAAGGAACCTGCTGTGAGACTCTTGAATGATTGCCTCCATTTCGACTTTCCAGTCGCCAAAGGTAGGTGCCACAGGTTTCTTCCACAATCTGGTCATTGTAAGTGTAGCTGCTACTAGCATATGCCTCAACAAGGATTTCCTGAAGGTTTTAATGGGGAAAGGGAGCATAAACAATAGAACCTCTGGGGTGAGCTCAATCTGTTTACCCAATTTTCAATGATCAGCCGATGGTAGTCCAGAATTTCTCCAGACGTAGGCACGTTACCCAAATATGTGACGTGGTCCCGTCTGGCTGCTGGTATCTCCAGCACACATCAGGATAGATCATACTGAGCTGTATCAGGGTCCTATACCAACAGGAAACAATCTTGTAGGAATTGTCTTTTCCTCTACCAGATAATGATGACATAGTGGTAAAAGTGAAAGAATCAGATCATTGCTCCCAGGAGAATTCCTTGCCCAGTTCATTATGCCACCTATTGATAGGTTGGCGTTGTATCATAAATAATGGTCAACAGCATGGAGTAGAACGCTGAGAAAGAGAGACTGGAGGGTGGAGAAACAAAACAATCTCATCAAGGGTCTTATCACGGTTTATGTCCCCATGATCAATGGTTTGCTTAAAGGATACCTGAGGTGACATGTGACATGATGAGACAGACAGTGCCTAGCACACAGATAACTATGCTGTGTTCCTTTTTTTTTCTTGCTCTGCCTGAAAGAGTTAAATATCAAGTATGTAAGTGGCTGACTCAGTCCTGACTCAGACATGATGTGACTACAGTGTGACCCTCACTGATAAGAAATTCCAACTATAAAACACTTTCCTAGCAGAAAATGTCTTCTGAGAGCAGGAAAGAGATAAAAATGCTGAATAGTTCATAGATTTTAGTTCTGGCATACTTCAATGGATGTGTCATTGAGCAAAAACAGTAAGACTTAAGAAGTAGATTTCAGCATGAAATCTCGAGGGAATCGGCTGAACCCGCAGTGTCCGCTCCGCCGCTGCCCCCCTAATGTATAAATGTGCCCCCCATGAGTGCATTTATACATTGCCTGTCCTGTTTCAGCCTCCGCGTGGTGTCCGCCCGTCTCCGGGTGGCTCTTCTATCAGCTGTATACATACTGTCGGCGGCGAATAGCGTGTGACATCGCACGTTATGCGTCAGTGGTGTGTACAGAGTTGACAGAAGGGCCACCCAGAGGTTTCAGAGACGGACACCACGCAGAGGTTGACACAGGACAGATAATGTATAAATGCACTAATGGGGGGCACATTTATACATTGGGGGGCAGCTCTGGGGGTTTTGTCATTTCGTCGCTCAATCTGAAATCATCCGCTGTACTGCCACAAACCCGATCAACTTCGGCCCGACCTCTTGCATCAGGCGCGATCGATTAAAGCGACCAATTTCTGCCCAAAATTGGTTGCATCGTCGGTCGGGCCTGCACTTGGTGGCACTGATTTTCAACCAATTTGTTAATAATAATCAATTTGGTTAGTTGATTGGCTGCCAAAGTTGACATGTAGGGGCACATTAAGACTGTTGGTATGAAGTTGATTCTCCAGTGTCTCCCATTGTTTTAAACCACAGCCAGAGCGCAGCCCTTTATCCTAGTAAAGTGAGTGGATAAATAATACGCGCTAGCATGGTAGAGCCAGACAACACTCCTACTTAGACTTAAACAGTGTATTAGTAACAACTCTAGGCCAACGCTTTTGCCACACATAGTTTAACAAAAGCGATTGCAAGAGCCGCCAAATGTCTACCAACTGGAGATCAAATAAAGTTTTTTTAAAGGCTTTAAAGTGTGCTTCAGGCGACATGTGCCTTGATGAGATAAAGGTGTATTTACAGTACAAAACATTAATAACCAGGATGTTTTACTTGATTGATTTTGCTGCCTGAAAGAGTTAATTTCTAGGCATGCAAGTGACAGCTTCTCTTTTGTCTGTACTTTGTCGGGAATATAGTAAACATCGCTGTTACAGCCATAAATGTTTTCCTGGCAGAATACAACTCAGAGCAGGGAGAGATAAAATACATGAGCCTTTGACTTTTTTCTACCTCTGGGACACTTAATAGGCTGCCACTGATTATGGACGGTAAAACATTCAACCTACATTGAAAATGTTTAAATATTAAAAAATAAAAAAACCTGGGATACTTAAAAAAAGAAAAAAGTCATGTTCCTTTTATTTTCACCTTGGGTTCACTTTAAAGAGACTCTGTAACAACATTTTCAGCCTTACAGTATTTCTTCTATCCTATAAGTTCCTATACCTGTTCTAATGTGGTCTGGATTACTGCAGCCTTTTCTAGTTGCACTGTACCTGTAATATATCTATTCTTATTTTCTTTGTCAAGCTTTGTCAACCAAGGGCAGAATGCACTGCCTCAGCTGTGATAGGGACAAGTTATGCACGCCCCCTACGCCCCCTCCAGGCTCTCTGTGTGTGCTTTGTTTACTCAGTTTCAGCTTGTCTGATACAGTTTGTGAGGCTGAGGGGGGAGGGAGCTGCCTGTCACATGCTGCTTAGAAACTGAGAATCTCACACTGGAGTGCAGATAATTCCCTGTGTACTTGCAGTATACTGTAACATATATGCATACATACATATTAGTGTCACAATGGAAGGTAGGATAGAAAGGTGCTGGCACTGCAGCTAAGGGTGCAGGGAGGGTTGCAGGGGTGCAGACAAGGTATCCGGTGCGATGCAGATAGATCAGCATGCTCAGGCTCAGATAGACATCGTATGCAGGCGGAGAAAAAGATGAGAAATGCCGGCACTGCTGTAAACTGCTTGCTTATTCATAACACATGGTGCAACAACGTGGATTCAAACTTCATGCATAGTGAGAGCTAACATATTGAAAGCCTACGGCTCTCATCCCTCAGCACCCACCGCACAGTTTCACCAGCAAACCGGTATGTTAGCTCTAAATATGCATGAAGTTTGAATCCACGTTGTTGCACCATGTGTTATGAATAAACAAGCAGTTCACAGCAGTGCCGGCATTTCTCATCTTTTTCTCCGCCTGCATACATATTAGTGTGTGATACATCACTTCCTGGTTAGCAGCCATGTTTTTTGTTTGTAAACACTGCCTAAAACTGGCGATTAAAAACCAGGATCGCGACGGGGAGTAGCGGAAATGGCAAAGAGGGACCCAGGAGATCACAGTGACTCGATTGGTATGTTTTTTACTATACAAATCGGACAGTACAGATTCTCTTTAAGGGCCTTGTAAGACACCTGGGAAGTACCGTTTGAGCTATCTACTGAAGGTTCAAGGGTGACATTTAGATCACCTCCAATAATAGTATAGCCTTCTATAAAGGTATCTAATTTCAGTAAAGTTCTACAAATATTGAGTATTTGATCAGTATTTGGCGTATACCATCCCGCTACAGTGAAATACAGGGTGCATTTCTTTATGTTTTCTTTCTGTCCTGTGCAAGAATTCAGCTCCACTTTAAACAGTAATCAAAATACACACACACAAAAAAAAAAAAACCAACTTATTTTCCTGAAGCTGGGCATTACAAAGAACAAAGACTTACACCAGTGCACTGACAATTAACAGATCATGCAGAATATAGACACAAAAAGAAAAAAAAATCACATAACTCTAAGCCGAGCATTAGTAGGACGTTGCCTTTTTGATATTTTAAGGCTCGGTTCACAATGCAATAAAAATGCTCTGCTTTCCAAAACACAAAAAAATCAGAAAGTGAAAACATCCTATGTTATCAATAGGAAGCGTTACGCTCTCAATCAGAATGCAAATGCATCCCATGTAGCCTGGACAGCAAAAAGTCCCGACCTGCTGCTTTTCCGCAGACTGATTGCTATCGTGCCACAAATTGATTATATGAACAGAGGCGCAAAATTAGGATAAAATATATTGAAAGCAGCTTAGACAGAGGAGGTAGTGGTGGACTTACCTATCCAAAAGTAGACAAAGATTCTGTTAGTTTTTAGTCAACAAACAACTGATTTTAACACTCCACAATGCAATGCGTTTCGCAGGTTCAATCCCGCCTCATCAGGCAACAAATTGAAGCAAAAACTAAATTAGGTCTCAGTAGGAACCAAGCGCCTCTGTAAAGTAGTGACTTCCTCCGGGCTCTACTGCGCAGGCGCAGAACTACTGCGCCTGCGCAGTAGAGCCCGGAGGACGTCCGATGACGCCAGCGCGCCGGCGTGGGACGCAGAAGTTCCGGGCCTTGGAGCGCAGAAGAGCCCGACCTGGCAGCCGGCCAGGTCGCGTCGGCCACCGGGAGCCTGCGGAGCGGCGGCGAGGGCACCTCCAGCCTGCCACGGGCTGGAGGAAGCCCCAGGTAAGTGGAAATTGATTTTTATTTTTTACCCACCCTCCCTGAACCTTCCCTTTAACAATTCTGCAATAACCATAATTCAAAACATGCAAATAAAAACACATTTTCTGATAGAAGATTTTTATTAATATTTTAAGATGAATTTACAGCAAAATAAGAGTTTATTACAGTTTGGTACAGGAAGTAGGTGCTGAGGAACTGTAAGACCACAATCACATGACAGGAAACTACTCCAGTGGTCCTAACCTAAGAGAGTTAAATAGACATGCCAATTTCTACTTACATGAAACAGAGATAATCCATCCCAGTCACTGCTGGTTAATTAACTGGCAGCTTATTGATCAGTTTCACAACCTCAGGCAACTTTCCTTCTCCTTCTTGTGCTGCTCTCCCAACCACCTGCACTCCTCCCCTGACCACAAGTGCCCCTTCCCCGACTACCTGCACCCCTCCCCTGACCACCTGCACCCCTCCCCCGACCACAAGCGCCCCTCCCCCGACCACCTGCACCCCTCCCCCGCCCACAAGCGCCCCTTCCCCAACCACCTGCACCCTTCCCCTGACCACAAGCACCCCTCCCCCTGACCACCTGCACCCCTCCCCTGACCACCTTCACCCTCCCCTGACCATCTGCTTCTCAGCTGAAGACTGTGCTATGCATTTCACAGCTTTACTATCCCCCTCATCCTACCTGCCCCACCAGTCACTGCTGGCTTCAAATGCTGGATTCAAGACGGTCTCAGATGATAAAGAGAGGAAGCACTTTCCATGCCCCGAGTTAATGTTCTGCAGGATGATTCTGTTCCAGACAAACTCTTGAAAGGGTGTGGTGAGAGATTGTGTCATAGATGATGGACTTTGCACCTTCTCCTGATGCATTTGACATAAAGTACAGGCATCCACCCTCCAACTACGATCCACAGTGTCCCAAATGTAGGCACCCTAATGCTGATTTATTACTCTGCCTATGGTCCTGTGCCTATGTTGCACAGTATTGGGACAGGGTCCTCAGCTTGGCAAAAAGCCCATGCAAACAGAAGTTGCAAAGGGGCCTCTGCGTCTTCAGTTACATGTCAGATGATGTGCAGGATGCCAGTAGTAAACCGTATACTCCAATGGTTTGAAAAAGGCACTCCACAGGCTGGGGAGGGTCAGGTGACCCGTAACATGTATGTGTCCTTTGCTCAATAAACAAACGAAAGTTTGAAGCCAGTGGAGTGACTTTTTCAAACCACTGGAGTATACAGTTTGCAGGGGTGGTGTACCTGCTGGGAAAGAGCACCGGCCAGCCACCTTATCCAGGTGAGCAACAAGTGAACCCCAGAGAAATGATTGGAGTGCCAGTAGTAAACCGCATGGTTTCATATTATTCTGGTAGTGGCACGGAGATTGGCTAGATGCTTGCCCCGCCCATCACCGTAGAAGGGAGTACAGAGAGGGGGGGGGGGGGTTGGGCAGGGGCTCTTCATATTGCACAAGCTTCACACCCTCCAAGCAAAAGGTAAAGCACACTAAGCACTTTCCCAAGGCATGAAGGAGTTGCATTCTGAGTCACATGCCCCTCGTGGAGTGAAAAACTTTGTTGGGCAATTTCAGGCAAACAAAATGGTACTTAACAGATCATTTGAAGGGTGCTTTTGGAGCATTGGACCTGGAATGATACTGTAGAAGCCCTAGGAAGATATATTAGTGTGACCCCTATCTTGAGGCGATGGGGTAACATTGTCTTTTGTTTAGGTTGTTCAGGTTGTACAATATGAGTCCAGCATGAGAGGAGGGATGGGTGATCGGGGGAGGGGTCTTTTTGTTATCTAAGATGATCTGCACTATATAGCGTCTCACAATTTTGTTTGTTGAGATAAGGTGGATAAGTGATCTACTACATCATTCTGCCGTTTTCAAATATTCCTGCTCTGTGGTCCAGCAATTGCACGATTATGTTCATGTTTAAAAAATACATAAATAAAATGTTGTTGTAAAAGAGAAACACTGGGCACACATACACATTAGAAGAGGGGGACACCGGCTGGGGGTCTATCAGATGTTGCAATATTGAACTCTGTTAGCGCCACACACCAAATCGAAATCTAGTGACAGAGATATTACAGCATTCCTGATTGAAATCGATTAAAAGGTCGATCGGGCAGCCATGTGCCACTGATTCCATAAAAATATTGTATTGGAAGCCCACAAGACCGAGCAATATACTGTATGGGCACAATAAGACCTTATTTCCTGGTTATAACTGTAAACACGTTTGTACTGTGCAAGGTGGGGTTATGTCACAGACCTGAATGGAGAAACAGGGTTGGACCACAGTTTGCAGTAACACAGACACTGGAACCAGGGAATAAGGTGCAAAATAAAGATTTATTGCAAATGAAGGCAAAAAAACGTGAATGCAAATATCATGCAAACCTATGCACAGCACACAATATATACAAATAACCCGGGAAGCAGTGACAAATATATACAACACCTGACTATGTAACTACCGGTAAGTACATGATAATATATACAGAAAGTAACAACATACAAATATATACATTCATATGCGGTAACAATGCATCAGGCAGAGTATCAGAGTCAAACAGGAGAGCAAGGTCAGTAACAGGTATGCAGGTAAAGTACAGTACCAGGGATAAGGCAAAAACAAGGTCTCAGACAGAATATACAGGGCTCGGCAACAGGAAGGCATATACAAAAATCAGGGCAAGACACAGGAACCAAGGTGTCCAGAACCTCAGGCCTGGGAGCTCAAAGTTCTGACAATCAGTAGGAGGAAGAGGCAGATCTAAAGGCACGTACACACGCCGTACTGTAGCTAACGAAGGTTCCGTCAGACCCCCCCGGGCGGGCGTTCTGCCGACAGTAGGACGTATGTACACGCTGTTGGCAGACTGATAAGACTGATCCGCTGAGTCTGCCGACAGAGTGTACACACATCCTACTGTCGGCAGACCGTTTGTCCGGCGGGAGGGTCTGACGGACCCGTCCTTAGCTACAGTATGGCGAGTGTACGCGCCTTAAAACAGTCCATATGATTAGTGAACACAGGATGCAGCTGGTGATGAGTTCACTTGAAGCCATTTGGAGGCCAAACAGGGAACTGCAAGTCCTTATAATAGTATTAACATGCCCCCTGCTGGTAAATGCTGCAAGTTCAGGACAATGCAAAGTCCTCAGAGCCATTTGCTGGTGGAATGATGGAATTTCATGACAGTCCTGACCCATGCTGCCACCAGCAGGCAAAAAGCAGCAGCACAAGGTTCCTGACAGGCTAATGGGGGGACATAAGTGTAATAAAGGTGTTACAACACAGGCAGTAAAAATAATTGCAGCAGGGATGGTATTGTTTTATCAAGTATATATACAGTCACATTTTATTTGCAGCTTCCTAACATAAACCCCCTTTAGACTCAATCATGGTCTCCATATTGATCATTGTGGTTTGGTGTACATCTGCTGCAGTGTCTAGGTGTCTGGAGCGGCAGTACGAGGATGTGTATTGTTGTGCTGGATGTACATGTTGCCGAGTTAGAAGCTATGGTCTGTCTGGGTGTCTGGAGCAGCAGTATGAGGATGTGTAATGTTGTCCTGGATGTACATGTTGCTGAGTTAGAAGCTGTGGTCTGTCTGGGTGTCTGGAGCAGCTGTATGAGGATGTGTACTGTTGTGCCGGATGTACGTGTTGCTGAGTAAGAAGCTGTGGTCTGTCTGGGTGTCTGGAGAAGCAGTATGAGGATGTGTACTGTTGTGTCGGATGTACGTGTTGCTGAGTAAGAAGCTGTGGTCTGTCTGGGTGTCTGGAGCAGCAGTATGAGGATGTGTACTGTTTTGTCGGATGTACGTGTTGCTGAGTAAGAAGCTGTGGTCTGTCTGGGTGTCTGGAGCGGCAGTATGAGGATGTGTACAGTTGCCCTAGATGGACATGTTGCTGAGTAAGAAGCTGTGGTCTGTCTGGGTGTCTTGAGCAGCAGTATGGGGATGTGTACTGTTGTGCTGGATGTACATGTTGCTGAGTTAGAAGCTGTGGTCTGTCTGGAGCGGCAGTATGAGGATGTGTACTGTTGTGCTGGATGTACATGTTGCTGAGTTAGAAGCTGTGGTCTGTCTGGAGCGGCAGTATGAGGATGTGTACTGTTGTGCTGGATGTACGTGTTGCCGAGTTAGAAGCTGTGGTCTGTCTGGGTGTCTGGAGCAGCAGTATGAGGATGTGTACTGTAGTGCTGGATGTACATGTTGCCGAGTTAGAAGCTGTGGTCTGTCTGGGTGTCTGGAGCAGCAGTATGAGGATGTGTACTGTTGTGCTGGATGTACATGTTGCTGAGTTAGAAGCTGTGGTCTGTCTGGGTGTCTGGAGCAGCAGTATGAGGATGTGTACTGTTGCCCTGGATGTACATGTTGCTGAGTTAGAAGCCATTGTTCAAGAAGTTATTTGAACAGCTCTACCTGGGGAATGTAAACCTCAATGCACAGATATCTCTGGGGCTGTTCTTCTACTGCAGAACTCGGCACAGACTTCTGAACCACACAGGCAGGTATCTGAGGGGGATTCCTCCAAGGGGCAGCATACCTCCGCTGCTCATGTGTTTCCTCTCTACTGTGGCCTCTTCTCCCAACACCTGCTCCTCTCACTGCCAGTCACCAACTTCCTCCTATATATATCCTCCTATTCTCTGGCCTCTCTGCCTCCTCGGCCTGCATTAACACTGGGCCAGTATTTGTCAGGACAGAACTTGTTCCTAGGGACATTCAGGATTGTGCATTAGTCAGTTACATATGAAAGTGTGTCTCTTGTGTTGGTACCTATGAAACATTATTACATTAATAAAATGCTACGATTCATACGCTGATATTCTCCTCATGGTTATTCTAAGGCAAAACAATGGAGAAAATAGGTAGGAGCAAAACATTTCCCACACTCAGCACAGAATTATGGCCTCTTATGGGTGTGAGTTCTCATATGAACACCAAGCTGGGATTTTCCCACAAAACATTTCCCACACTCAGCACAAGAATACGGCTTCTCACCAGTGTGAGTTCTTTTATGTAGAACAAGCTCTGATTTCCGTGCAAAGCATTTCCCACACTCAGTACAAGAATATGGTTTCTCACCAGTGTGTGTTCTCTCATGTGCAATGAGATTTGCCTTCTTTACAAAAGATTTCCCACACTGAAAACATGAAAATGGTTTCTCACCGGTATGGGTCTTTTTGTGTTCAGTAAGATTTGATTTATCTACAAAAGATTTCCCACACTCAGAACAGCAATGTGGCTTTTTCCCTGTGTGATATCTCATGTGTCTTAACAGGTTTGATTTCTGTACAAAACTTTTCTTGCATTCAGTACAAGAAATTGTCTTTTCACTGGTGTGAGATCTTTCATGTTGAGCAAGATTTGGTCTACTTCTAAAACATTTCCCACACTCAAAACATGAAAAAGGCTTCTCTCCTGTGTGGGTTCGTTGGTGATTGTTAAGCTGTGATTTGCGTAAGAAGCATTTCCCACACTCAGAACATGAATATGGCATTTCACCTGTGTGCTGTCTCTTGTGCAGAACAAAGTCACCTCTATGCATGAACCTTTTCCCACACTCAGTACAAAAATATGGCTTCTCACCGCTGTGAACGCTTTCATGTCTGAGAAGCTGATGTTTCTGAGCAAAAGATTTTCCACACTTGGCACAGGAATATGGCTTCTCACCTGTGTGCGTTCTCTCATGTATAGCAAGCTGTGATATAAATACAAAACCTTTCCCACACTCAGCACATGAATACGGCATCTCACCAGTGTGAGTTCTTTGATGGTTGACAAGGTCTGACTTCCGTCCAAGACATTTCCCACATTCAGTACAGCAATAAGGCTTCTCACCGGTGTGAGTTCTCTCATGTGCAACAAGCTGTGATTTCTGAACAAAACATTTCCCACACTCAGTACATGAATACGGCTTCTCACCAGTGTGAGTTCTACTATGACTGATAAAGTATGAGTTTGTTTTGAACCATTTTCCACACTGGGCACAGTAAAATCCCTTCTTCTGATTGGCTCCCACATGTGGCCCCCTGGGGTTAGAGGGACTGGGAGAGTTAGTGAGAGTATTTGTGGTAGTAGAGATTTCTGCAGGAGAATCTTGCATGATGTCATAATCATACGTAATACAGTCTGTGGATACAGAGAGACGAGTCTCTGAGAGGTTCCTGATGCCGGGACTCCGCACTGCAAATAGAGAAACAGCATCAATTCCTGTTATTCTGAGGGGAAGAACGGTTATAAAAAACATGAAGAAAAAAAAACTTAACACTCCCCCCCCCCCCTCTCCCCTTCCAACTGGTCTGCAAACCATCTCTGTCTCTGACTGCAACAAAAGCATAGCTGTCAGTAAGGCCACATTCACAGTGGCATGAGAGGGAGGGTTTCCTGTATAACAGGAACAAAACACAATACAATCAAAAAGTCGTAAAACACATTATAGCCGTGTTTTCATCACATACGGTGAAGCATACACACAATGAAAAGTATGCTTCACTTCTCCTGTTAATACAAAGTGGAAAAGAGGCACCAAAGGTATAATAAAGCTGTTTGGAACCTTGTGCTTCCGCTTTCTGCCTGCTGGTGGCAGCATGGATCAGGACTGTCAATAAGTTACATCATCCCACCAGCAGATGACTCTGAGGACTTTGCATTATCCTGAACCTCCACCATCCAAACAGTGGTGGCCCTGTTAATGCTATTGTAAGGACTTGCAGTTCGCCATTTGGCCTCCAGATGGTTTCAAGTGAACTCTCACCACCAGCTGCAGGATGTGTTTGCTATCACATGAACTATTCAGAGCGGACCCAAACAAAACATTTTTTAATTCAAAATATTTAGTTGCACCACTCTGACACATACGAAGATAAATAAACACTCCTTCAGGCCTATGAGCATTTCAGTGCAAGCTTTTCACCCTTCTCTATACATAACTAGGGTTATACAGATGGCAGCCAATCCTTCTGAGCTTAGTAGGAGGTTTTAGATCATGGGTGTGTTTGTCATCAGCTACCCTCCCTCACAGGGGCGTCCTCTATGTGAAATCTCACAAAAGCTGAGATCACCTCCCCTGTGACATCATCAGTAGCAGCCTGTGTTTTGTTTTTTATCTCCACCACCAGTCTGCCGGATTCTGTCCCAGCAATATGAAAGGAAGAGAGGGGTGCCTCCAATCAACGTAAAAGATTTTATATTTCTCATCATTCAGCTGAATAAAGGTTGCTATTTATTATTATAAGTTAGAACATAGATGTTATTTTGTTTTATTTCGGAAATCTTGAATTTTTTATTTGGGTCCACTTTAAGAACTGCCTCTTCCTCCTGCTAATTACCAGAACTTTGTGCTTCCAGGGCTGAGATTCTGGACATCCTGGTTCTCCTGAAATCCTGTATCTGTTGCCTGATCTATATTCTGTCTGATCCTGATTCCTGCCTGCTCCTATGCACTGCAATTGGTTTGTTGCTGAATTTGTATTATGTTCTGACCGTGATTTCCTCCTGCTTTCTTTGTACTGCGATTGGTTGTATATATTGATCCTGTGTATATTTCCTGTATATATTTAGTTAGTTAGATAGGATTATTGGTGTATTGCACATTGATTATTTTTGTATGGCGATTGCTCAGTTATGGGGTGTGCATGCATGTGGTTGCACTTATATTGCATTCTATTGTACGCACTATCTGGTCCTAATAAAACCTTATTTGAACCTTATTCCTTGGTCCCAGTCTCTGTAACACTCCACACGGTGGTCAAATCCGGGTTCTCCAGCCAGGTTTGTGACAAAAACTGTGTTAAAAACAGCTAAAATGAAAAGGGTGAGGTGGCTTACTTCAATGAATACAAATTCATATACTAAACACTTCACTTTTATTTATGCTGGCAATGCGTTTCGTAGGTCTGTGCCCACTTCCTCAGGCCAAATAAACCAGGGCTGTGGAGTCGGTCCAAAAATCCACCGACTCCTCAGTTTAGGATTCCACCGACTCCGACTCCTCGACTCCGACTCCTCAGTTTAGGATTCCACCGACTCCGACTCCTCTAATTTGCATATTACAATTTTGTTGATTAAAAGTATGTAACATGAAATTCGTCTCTTAACTGCCAACGCTTAGGAATTTTACAAGACAACTGAAGTGAGAAGGATATGTAGACTACTATATTTATTCCCTTTAGACTAAAACTAGTCCTTGGTAAGAGTACTTGTAAAAGGTACAAACCGGAACAAAGAACATCTATCAGGCCCTAGGCAATGTAACTGTGGGTACATGTAAGAATGATGTGCAGGTACTCTGCAGGGAAATGAGAAGATTGTAAACAGACAACACCTCTGTGTTCAATGTGCACAGTATTCTCAGTGGATTCCCTGCAGCTCTGTGGGGAGTGCATATGTAGAGTATAGTACTACTGTGTAACAAAGTAAACCTGAGACAGATGAAATTAAAGTTTTATACATACCTGGGGCTTCCTCCAGCCGCCTTCAGGATAATCAGTCCCTCGTTGTCCTCCTCCACCACCTGGATCTTCTGCTATGAGTCCAGGTACTTGAGCCAGTCGGGCGTAGTGCGCATGCACACACTCCGCCGCCAGGAGCATACTACACCTGTGCAGCACTATTGCGCAGGTGCAGAATGTTCCTGGCTGTGGGAGCGGCATGTGGCAAGACAGCGCTGACTGGCTGAATTACCAGGACTCCTAGCAGAAGATCCGGGTGGTGGAGGACAGCGAGAGACTGATTAGCCTGAAGGGGGCTGGAGGAAGCCCCAGGTATGTATAAAACGTTACTTTTCATCCGTCTCAGTTACCCTTTAATTTGTAGTCACCAAACCAAATTTTAACAACATATCAAATTATTTGATTTCATCAGCAAAGATAGTGCATACATTTGCATAAATCAGCATCAATGCAGAACTATTTCCATGTCGTTGACCATCTCTATTAGTGACACGGCTACACATCAGGCTTTATTCTTACAGCATAGATGTTATTTAGTATATATAAGAGATTCCTGTGTACACATCATATATACAGTCACAATCAGATATGTATATCTGACCTTAAAAATACGGGGACTGCTTTATTGAAGCAGCACAAGTAACTAATTTTGATTGGTTTATTTCATTTTTGTGGACTAAGCACAGCTATTACTGTATATATAGTGTATATATACATTATTTTTAATGACTATTATCTGAGAAATAGAACATTTTATCATATTTTCTATTTTAATTACAGTTACAAATTCATTAGGAGTCTGTTAGCTCAATTTCAGCGGAGGCAGCTACAAGATGACTTAGCAGAATAATCTGCAACCCAGGTTAAAGTTCTCCCCCAATCCAAGTGAATACCCTCTCTTCCAGCTGGGAGATACAGAACCACAAACACTTAAATTGGTGGAACAGCATCTGAAATCTTTATTTACAGGTCAATCTTATATACACCCTGATGTTAGGGAAAAAACCAGATTAGACCGGAGTGCACATAGAAAATATTTGAAACAATAGCATAGACATGGTACAGACAGCAGAGACAATAGGATTTGTTATTCTGTAAACAACTGGCAGAGGTAGACTTTGTTACATGTGTTAATTTCTCAATAGACCAGGTTTTTTAACAACAATGCATGAATAGGTCTGAGTCTTCAGATCTCTGTCACAGTGGCTTGTATGGTAATATACCAACTGGGTATTGAAATACAGGTTTTGTATTCAGGTGCCTGGAACTTCTAGAGTGTTAATTATTAATGTATCTGTAAAGCACTGTCTGGAGGAATGTGCTGCTGAAGCAATGATGTCATTTTTAAGAAATTGTGATGTGCTGTATATATTTTAATATCGGGGTGATTTAAGCAGCACATTATTACAACCTTTCAACCCAACCTTTGATCCCAACCTTTTCTAAAGGAAAGGGCGGGATCACTTAGATACTATGCACAGCTCTATGTATGTTAGAGATCAATGAGTTAGTGTTGTCATTGGTACACAAATACAATATACAGTTTAAAGGGTTACACAACTACACGATGAATTAACAGTAGTTAGCTTTGCTAGTATATCATCCTAATCTAGCCCTGCATAACTTAATGGAAAACTGAATGTGGTAAACTGTAACAGGTTGCCTAAAGCCACACCTCACCCATAAGGTTAGAACTCCTTAATGCATTTTGGAAAAAAAAATGATCCTCGAGTGGGTCCAGGAAATGTCAGTTCATTATTGCAGAGTAGAATATTGTTCATTTGAAGGGTGAAGGAGGACGGTGAATTCATCACCATAAGCCCTCATGATGAATGCAGATGTTTTTCTGCCAAGCTCTCACTGTCTCGGGGCAAACAGACAGTGGCGGCTGAGAGCTGGCCGTGTAATCACCGTGGCTACACCCAGTGCCTTTTTGTTAGCAGTTTCATTGTATGGCATTGGGCACCCATAAAAGAAATGGAAACAGATTTATAGTATTCCATAATCAGGTGATATCACAGGCAGGTCTCCAAGTGAACAGGTAATAAAGAACACTTGTGCAGGCAAATTAGTAAAGATGAATCAGACAAGAGTTCAAGGTTTGTCAAACTGCATGAGCCAAGTAATTGATAGCTCAGTCTCAATCAAAGCAGTTATGTAGAGGTCCTCAATGGTAATAAGTTAAACAGCTTAGTGGGTGTGTGCAACCTATTTACCACATGCGTAGCTATGTAACAATATTTTTGACAAAGGTTACTCTCTCTATTCAAATTTCTTTTACTAACATCATACTGTCTGTAAATCCTAGTACTATAGAGTTCTGACACTTAAACACATTTCTCTGACCTTGCTTTATACAGCACAGTATCAATACAAACAGACATATGGAGACAATTACAATCAAATCAACCAATAAGTATTTTACATGACATATTTGTCTCCACCCTCTCCAGGCATGTTAGAACACTGATGTGGGCCCGGTTATGAGGCTGTGTGATTCAGCCACTTGCAGGTTTAGTTGGCCCCCCATCTCACCCCGTGCACAGTAGGTGGTACAGGGGGTCAACGTCTGCTGTTCAAAACCCTCCCCAAATGCACAACACCAGGGTTTGTTTCCCACACCCCTCAGATTGTAACCAGAGACAGACCAGAAACCAACAAAGAAATTGCTGTAAAAGCATTTGTTAGAATTTTACACAATTACAAGTGAAAAAATATAAGTATGTCACTTTGCTTAAGGGACTCATCACCATTAATATTATACACGTACCCAAACATTCACACAATTGTTTGCATTATTCTTGGCAATATGAACAGAAAACCTGGCATGAGCATAACTTCTAGTAATTTGAGCATATGATTTTGGACACAATCTCTACATTACATTCATATCGGCATGAGTGCAAGCTCAAGTTAAAATGATTACATTTCATTCACAGCAACTTAATTCCTACTGGAAGATTTACAAACCTAATTCACCCATTGACAGCAAAACTGTTGTGTGCTTTGAATTCTCAGGTATATGCAAAAATACCTGACAAAAAAAAAAAAAACCCACATAAAAAAACAAAAAACTTCAGATGGAACATGCCTTTCCGTATGTTAATTTTTTATAACCAACTTTAAATTACAAATTTTAAGACATGTTACATCTGGTTCACCCGAAATAAATTGTTTCCTATGCAAAACACTAAATTCAAAACATCACAATGGCCAGCAACTTTGTGCATGGGTCATTCATTATATGAGGTGAAAACCAATTACACATTCAATCTCACCTGCCTTGCCTCAAGACAATTTACAAACCCTCTCCTATAGTAGACAAAGAAAGACAACACATGCACATTTACATAACCACAGTCCGCATACCTTAGACTCCAACAATAATTTAGCTTTTGACTTTTCTGACTGTAGAAAAAAACGATCAATTAAATTAAGAGGTTTATTCCTAACTCTAAAAAAAATATTTGGATACTCTCTGTGCACAGACACATACACAAACAGACAAACAACATATAGCTGGGATCTTCTTTTGTTTCTGTTTCCTGACACTCTCCTCATTGCCCCCAGTCTTTTCAGGGAAGAGGAAAGAGAAAAAACAAAAGCATTAACACAAGTCTCTCCTAATACATTGAGGGAAGGGGTAGAAACCTGCAACAACTCTGAGCAGATGTCCAGAGATGCATATTTAAAGTACAACCTAGCTGAAAAAGTGCAACCAGTCATACACAAGCAATTTAAATCACAGTTCCACAGAAACTACAGTGAGAGGAGATAGACAAACACATTTATAGTAATTAGAAGAAAAGGCTCAGAAACATCTAGTAGCCAGGCCAGAACATTTTGGAGGGACTGATAAAAAAAGTTATCCTGCGGCCGCAATGCCCATTCAAAATGTCCTGGTCCAGAGAGACACCTGCAACTGCTGAGTGTCTCCGAGAAAAAAAAATGAAACTCCTAAATAGAGTTAGTCAGAAATAAGATTCAAAGCAAATTGTGGAACATGATTCTTTCTAAAACTTACAAATCTATATATCCGCATTAAACAGCATCACAGAATATGATACATCATAAATCAAAAATAACCCGTGGGAGTCCCCTTACCTTGAGACTTTCCCATTATGCCAAGCTAAAAAAAAATAGAGTGAGATTAGCTGAGTTTGAAGGTTTATCTAGGGATGGTGACGTCAGTATTAGACTTTACTGGCAAACCTGGTCTCCAGCTTATGTGATTCTTCTATAGTTTCTAATCAGGTTTAAATACACCCGATTTATGGTTTGAATTTTAACTATCCTCTGTGGACAAGTTTATACCTTCAATCTCAGCTTAACCTCACATACAATCTACACAAATCTATACAGTAACATGCAATCTTATATAACTAAAATTCACTTAAGCGACTATACAACAATATACAAGGTTTAGAGAGAATATTCACTTAGACACACAGTACTGCTTTACTTTAGGAATATCAGATTCCTGGGAGAGGCGCTACAGAAGCACTTTCCCTCCGGGTTCTATTAATCCGCTCTGACAGTATAGGGTGGTAATCAAAAAATAGAATTACTCACCCGATACTGTATATGGCGGATCTAACTTCTCGACACCAAACTGTTAGCTCAATTTCAGCGGAGGCAGCTACAAGATGACTTAGCAGAATAATCTGCAACCCAGGTTAAAGTTCTCCCCCAATCCAAGTGAATACCCTCTCTTCCAGCTGGGAGATACAGAACCACAAACACTTAAATTGGTGGAACAGCATCTGAAATCTTTATTTACAGGTCAATCTTATATACCGTATATACTCGCAAGCAAGCCGAATTTTTGACCCCCCAAAAGTGGGCCAAAAGTTGGGGGGTCGGCTTGCTTGCGAGTCATGTGTGGGTGGGTGGGTGGATAGGTGCTGTCCCTCCCCGCTCCCCCCGCGGCCACCGCTGCTATTACCTTAGGCGGCGCCGCTGCCTCTATCCCCGTCCTCCTCCGGTAACTCATTCACAGCAGCGCGCCCCCCGCTGCTGTGATGACGCAGGAAACCATAGAGAGCGGTTCCCATAGTAACGGCATCACGCTACAGGAAGCCGCTCTCTATGGTTTCCTCGTCATCACAGCAGCGAGAGGCGCGCTGCTGTGAATGAGTTACTACCGGAGGAGGACGGGGATAGAGGAAGCGGCGCCGCCTGAGGTAATAGCAGCAGCGGCGGCCGCAGGGGGAGCGGGGAGGGACAGCACCTACCCACCCACCCATACTGGGGCATTATGCTAGCTATATGGGGCACTATACTAGCTATAATGGGGCACTATACTAGCTATAATGGGGCACTATACTAGCTATACTGGGGGCACTATACTAGCTATACTGGGGGCACTATACTAGCTATACTGGGGGCACTATACTAGCTATACTGGGGGCACTATACTAGCTATACTGGGGGCACTATACTAGCTATACTGGGGGCACTATACTAGCTATACTGGGGGCACTATACTAGCTATAATGGGGCACTATACTAGCTATACTGGGGGCACTATACTAGCTATACTGGGGGCACTATACTAGCTATACTGGGGGCACTATACTAGCTATACTGGGGGCACTATACTAGCTATACTGGGGGCACTATACTAGCTATACTGGGGGCACTATACTAACTATACTGAGCACTATACTAGCTAAACTGGGGCACTTCACTAGCTATACTGAGCACTATACTAGCTATACTGAGCACTATACTAGCTATACTGAGCACTATACTAGCTGTACTGGGGCATTTTACTAGCTATACTGAGTACTACCTACCTATACTGAGCACTATACTAGCTAAACTGGGGCACTTCACTAGCTATAATGAGCACTATACTAGCTATACTGAGCACTATACTAGCTATACTGGGACATACTGGGGGGATCACGCGGCCAGCGTTTCCTACCCCCGGCTTACATGAGGGTCAATCATTTTTTCCTGTTTTTTGGGGTAAAAGTGGGGGGGTCGGCTTACATGCGGGTCGGCTTGCTTGCGAGTATATACGGTACACCCTGATGTTAGGGAAAAAACCAGATTAGACCGGAGTGCACATAGAAAATATTTGAAACAATAGCATAGACATGGTACAGACAGCAGAGACAATAGGATTTGTTATTCTGTAAACAACTGGCAGAGGTAGACTTTGTTACATGTGTTAATTTCTCAATAGACCAGGTTTTTTAACAACAATGCATGAATAGGTCTGAGTCTTCAGATCTCTGTCACAGTGGCTTGTATGGTAATATACCAACTGGGTATTGAAATACAGGTTTTGTATTCAGGTGCCTGGAACTTCTAGAGTGTTAATTATTAATGTATCTGTAAAGCACTGTCTGGAGGAATGTGCTGCTGAAGCAATGATGTCATTTTTAAGAAATTGTGATGTGCTGTATATATTTTAATATCGGGGTGATTTAAGCAGCACATTATTACAACCTTTCAGAGTCTGAGCATTTTTTCCCGACTCCGACTCCAGGCACCCAAAATTGCCCGACTCCACGACTCCGACTCCACGACTCCGACTCCACAGCCCTGAAATAAACTGCCTAAAAACATTAAATACAAGGCACTCATTGCTCAAGCACTACAAACATATTCAATATACCATATACAAAAATATATAAAACAAATAAAATATGTTAATATGCTATTAAAGAGAATCTGTAATGTTAAAAATCGCACAAAAGTAAACATACCAGTGCGTTAGGGGACATCTCCTATTACCCTCTGTCACAATTTCGCCGCTCCTCGCCGCATTAAAAGTGGTTAAAAAACAGTTTTAAAAAGTTTGTTTATAAACAAACAAAATGGCCACCAAAACAGGAAGTAGGTTGATGTACAGTATGTCCACACATAGAAAATACATCCATACACAAGCAGGCTGTATACACCCTTCCTTTTGAATCTCAAGAGATCATTTGTGTGTTTCTTTCCACCTGCATCTCTCATGCACTGAAATTTCAGGCTGCTCGTTTCTTCCTGCAAACAGCTTTGTCCTTGTCTGTAATTCTTCAGTATGTGAAAGCCCAGCCAGCTCAGAGGAGGATTTATCCAGCTTGTAAAAGATAAGAGAGAAGAGAGAAGCTGCCCTAATCTAAATAATACACAGGCAGTGTGCATAGAGGGGCCTGGAAGGGTGAGTTCATAGCAGAACCACAACACTGAAGAACTTGGCAGCCTTCCAGACACAGGCCGACAAGTCTGACAGGGGAAAGATACATTGATTTATTACAGAGACTGTGATAGTAGAAAGTGCTGCAGTAAGCCAGAACACATTAGAATAGCTTTTGGAACTTGTAGGATGATAAAAAACAGGGTGCAATTTTTGTTACGGAGTCTCTTTAAACCTGCACATATGTGCACTTATAAACCAAATCCATGAGGACAAATATACAAAAATAAACAAAGCATGTGTATGAGTATGCGTCCATAATGGCGCATATGTAGACATGGAAGGGCATGGTGTATAGTTAATTGAATGACACTGATGCTCATATAAGGGGAAATAAATTATATAATACGCTGTTAGGGTGCATATGGATACGGAAAATTATATATATATATTGTGTGCGTGTGTGTGCTCTGGAGCAATGTCATTTGAATGGGTGGTTTGGGGCCTCTAACAGCCCTGGGCTTCATCTTATAGTTATACCTCTTATTACTACAGTACTACTAAATGTAATCAATACACTTACCTCCAGCGTGACTCATACAGAAACAAGGCATTAACCAGTATTAGTAGAAGTATTAGCACTTGAGATATAAACGTCATGGTAATAATGGTAATACGGAGCCCATGCTACAGCCCTGCACCTTCCATGCACACACACAAAGAAGTAGCCACTTCACCACAAAACATGCTATTAAAGTGAACCTCCAAACTAAAAACCTACTCAGCTGCACTGAAAAGGCTTGGTGTTTCTTTAACAGTTTCACAGCATCAGAAATTTGTTTTTCCTTACCCAAGTCTCATTTTTAGCTGCACAGAAGAAAACTGCCCGGGCATTTTTCCTCTGATGCTGTGTAAAGCATGATGGGATTTCTGATGTTGTTGTTCTCCTTCCGCTGTTTTGGTTCAAATTTGTTTTTGTTTTTTAATTTTTAATTTAAGATTTGAAGCCTAGCCTGCGCAGCTGGTCACCCCTCCGGTGATCAGGACACAGGACAGTTGGAACTGTGTCTCATGCTCCCTGCCACCTCATTTCAACCAAAAAGATGGCTGCCCCCATGAAATCACAAACATTTGCCTGGTAATTTAAAACAGGGTAGGTAAGAGATTATATTACTTACCTATTTTAATTAACATAACTAATGTAACTTAAAGAGAACCCGAGGTGGGATTTAATTATGTTAGTGGGGCACAAAGGCTGGTTGTGCACACTAACACCAGCCTCTGTTGCCCCATGGTGTGCCTCCAGGACCCCCCTGCCCGCTGCTATACACTCCGCAGTGCTAGCGACACACAGCGTGTCGCCAGCACAATGTTTACCTATGCCGTGTCTGTTAGCGCCGCTCCCCCGCCTCCTCGGTATCGGCGCTACCCGCCCGCGTCCCTTCCCTCCTAGCGCCGATACAGAGGAGGCGGGAGTGCGGCGCTGACTGACACCGCATAGGTAAACATTATGCTGGCGACACGATGTGTGTCGCTAGCACTGCGGAGGGTATAGCAGCGGGCAGGGGGGTCCTGGAGGCACACCATGGGGCAACAGAGGCTGGTGTTAGTGTGCACAGCCAGCCTCTGTGCCCCACTAACATAATTAAATCCCACCTCGGGTTCTCTTTAAAGGATACCCGAAGTGACATGTGACATGATGAGATAGACATGTGTATGTACAGTGCCTAGCACACAAATAACTATGCTCTGTTCCTTTATTTATTTATCTGCCTGAAAGAGTTAAATATCAGGTATGTAAGTGGCTGACTCAGTCCTGACTCAGACAGGAAGTGACTACAGTGTGACCCTCACTGATAATAAATTCCAAATATAAAGCACTTTCCTAGCAGAAAATGGCTACTGAGAGCAAGAAAGAGATAAAAAGGGTAATTTCTTATCAGTGAGGGTCACACTGTAGTCACTTCCTGTCTGAGTCAGGACTGAGTCAGCCACTTACATACCTGATATTTAACTCTTTCAGGCAGATAAATAAATAAAGGAACAGAGCATAGTTATTTGTGTGCTAGGCACTGTACATACACATGTCTATCTCATCATGTCACATGTCACTTCGGGTATCCTTTAATGACAGTATGTTTGTTTAGAATGAAGTTCCCGTTTAAATACTCATCTTAAAGAGTACCTGTAGCGAAAAAAGTGACCCCAGGGGGTAATGACTCAGGATGGGGAACCCTCTAGATACTAATAAGGCTTTCCCAGTCCTCCTTAGCACCCCAGATCCAGCACTGGCCCCCCATAAAGTCCACTGACAACCATGAAGGTGCAGTAATGGCTCTCACCACATTTCCACTTGACCCCGAGCGGAGAGCCACTGCTGCACCTGCGCGAGGTAAACAGATGTCAATATTGCGGTGGCCGCTTCTCTGGGGGAGCCAGCGCTGGATCAGGGCTGCTGAGAAGGATTGGGGAAGCCTCATTACCATCCAGAGGCTTCCCCTTCCCGAGGTAAGTTCCCCCGAGGCAGCTTTTCTAACTCACAGCTTTCCTTTAACATTGTTATTAGCTTATGTCTTATATTGGAGCTAACTCTCTTGCTTACAGTCTGTACCAAACAAATACTAATACCTCTATGTCATCAATGCCCCTCCTGTGTGATATAGTCAGCAGTGTTCTCATGTATCAATCTGTGTACAGTGATGTACAGTGACCGCTATCAGCTTATTACAGGCCGGTAACACTAAGTCACTCTCCGCCGGGCGGATCGCTCAGAAGCAGCCGTATCAGTCCGCCGACAGTGCGTACACACGCCGGACTGTCGTTGGAACGCCCACCCAGCGGGAGGTGACGACGGACCCGTCGTTGCCTCCAGTCCGGCGTGTGTACGGACCTTATTACAGGCTGGTAACACTAAGTCACTCCCTACTGTGACCAATCTGTGTACGGTAATGTACAGTGACCAATCTGTATACAGTAATGTGCAGTGACCATTATCAGCTTATTACAAGGCAGTAACACTAACTCACCCCTACTGTGACCAATCTGTGTACAGTAATGTACAGTGGCCATTATCAGCTTATTACAGGCCAGTAACACTAACTCCCCCCTACTGTGACCAGTCTGTGTACCTTAATGTGCAGTGACCATTATCAGCTTATTACAGGCCAGTAACACTAACTCACCGCTACTGTGACTAATCTGTATACAGTAATGTGCAGTGACCATTATCAGCTTATTACAGGCTGGTAACGCTAAGTCACCCCATACTGTGACCAATCTGTGTACAGTAATGTACAGTGGCCATTATCAGCTTATTACAGGCCAGTAACACTAAAGGCCCGTACACACGTCCTACGGGAGGCAACGACGGGTCCGTCGTTTCCCCCCACTGGGCGGTGTTTACGCCGACAGTAGCGCTTGTGTACGCGCTGTCGGCGGACTGATAAGGCTGTTTCTGAGTGATCCGCTCAGCGGATCGCTCAGGAACAGGCTTATCAGTCTGCCGACAGCGCGTACACACGCGCTACTGTCGGCGGAAACACCGCCCAGTGGGAGGAAACGATGGACCCGTCGTTGCCTCCCGAAGGACGTGTGTACGGGCCTTAAGTCACCTCTACTGTGACCAATCTGTGTACAGTAATGTATAGTGACCATTATCAGCTTATTACAGGCTGGTAACACTATGTCACCCCCTACTGTGACCAATCTGTGTATAGTAATGTACAGTGACCATTATCGGCTTATTACAGGCCAGTAACACTAATCACCCCCTACTGTGACCAATCTGTGAACATTAATATACAGTGACCATTATCAGCATGTAACAGGTTAGTAACACTAAGTCACCAATCTGTGTACAGTATTAGCTTAAAATATATTTTCAGTGCTTCTACCTACCTGAATCTATATTAGTAAAATGATCTTCCTCTTTAATTTTCACCATCATGACACCCTCCTCTGTAGACAGCTGATCACTCCTCACATACGTCTCTTCTTCTTCCTCTTTAATTATCCTCATCATGTCACCCTCCTCCATAGACTGCTGATCACCCCTCACATATGTCTCTCCTTCTTCCTCTTTAATGGTCCCCATCATGTCACCCTTCTCTGGAGATTGCTGATCATCCCTCACATACGTCTCTTCTTCTTCCTCTTTAATTGTCATCATGTGATCTTCCTCTATAGACTGCTGCTCACCCCTCACATATGTGTCTTCCTCTTTAATGGTCCTCATCATGTTACCCTCCTCCATAGACTGCTGATCACTCCTCACATATGTCTCTTCTGATTTAATTGTCCCCATCATGTCATCCTCCTCCATAGACTGCTGATCACTCCTCACATACGTCTTTTCTTCTTCTTTAACTGTCCCCATCAGGCCACACTCCTCCATAGACTGCTGATCACACTCTCCCAATCATGACTCTCACGCTCAGCTTAGTTTAGTTCTCCACCCTGAAGCCATAAAATAATAGTAAATAATATCTTTAAAATATGACCAGTAAGAAACAAAGTACATAAAAGAATACAATCTGGCAGATGGAGCATAAAGCAAGCCTGGGAATGTGCCGTCCTCCAATTAAGATGCAGGAGAAGAAAGATGAAGCTGTGGAGGGAGAAGAGATCCCAAAAGCAGAAACCTCAAAGCCATTTAGCAATACAAGGACACTAATTGTTTCTTAAAACTATATATCAAAAAAATGGCATTACTTTATTGCCTTACACTTATGACATGGTGTAGGTTTTTTTTTTGCTTGTGGTAAATGGGTAAGAAGTCTGATTCAAGACCCATCTATCATATGCACTACTGAGGGCTTGTTACCATCTCCACTGGGAGACCATAGGGCTTCCGTTCCCATTAACGGAATGAACAGAGTACACAGGGAGAGGAAACATTTGCTATCTTTTCTTACAAGCCACTGCTGACAGGCATAGGACTACTGGTAAAGAGAGCAGAGGGGGGCCCACATCCTCAAGATCCCTTCCTGCACAGATCAGAAGATTACCTTTTATAATACAAACTCATGTGTGATCAGAGTCCTCCTTGATGCAAAGAAGGCATCTTGCTGAATGACTAAGATCTGAAATAGATTACCCCAGGCGTCAGCAAAGGGCAGTTAAAGGACCACTATCACAAAAAAAGTAGGCAGTTAAGATCTGACAGGTTTTGGGCCATTCCATCTCCTCATGGGGGGATTCTCAGGGTTTTCTTTGTTTTCAACAGCATTTCCTGAACAGCAGTTGCAAAGTCTAACTGACAAAGTAGTGTGCAAGTGAGTAGGGAGACTGGCTGGAATCTTTCTATTTTGGCAGTTAAACTGCTGTTCAGGAAATGCTGTTGAAAACAAAGAAAACCATGAGAATCCCCCATGAGGAGATGGACTGGCCCAAAACCTGTTGGTTCTGTCAGATTTTAACTGCCTAATTTATTTCACGACAGTGGTCTTCTGATCCTCTCTTTCCTGAAAACTGGACCCATCCCAAATGTTCTTTTATTAAAGAAGACTCTCCTTGGAATGGTCAGATTGTCCACAGTCATCAGTAAATGGTCCACACAGGAAATATTACTATCTGCAGGTGTTAAATGCCATTCCATTTTTATCTCAGATAATACAACAGATTTTGTTAGGAGAGAAACCTGCTTTGATCTCCCCTCAGGGTTTCACTATGAGCTAACCTGTGTCCAACATATGACAATATTAGATATATAAATAATATCCAACATAGCCCACATTTGGTCATGCACCTCTTTTTTATCATTTGTCAATTAAATAAAGTAAGTAAATAGACAAATATAAATTGAGCCTTGCACTAGAAAACTGGCAAACAAGTCTCAGCAGTTATAAAAGTCTCTTGTATAACAACCACTGCAAGGGGGGTGATCACTCAGGATAGTGACAGGTGTACTATGACCTCCTCTGTAACAAAGTATGTCCATCCCGACCTCGATCTCTGCTCAATATAACAAGAAGCATACAATTACCTCTTCTTCAGCCATTTCCAGCAACGAGACCTCCATTTTCTGTCTGTGATCACTTCCTCTATGCTCATGCTGCCCACATTACTTCCGGTCTTTGTGGTCATTTCTTCCTATATGTGCGTTCCAGCTGTAGATGTGTGATCGCCATCTTGTGGTGAATTGGCTAACTGCAGCTTCCATTCCATAGTAATGGAACGCTGGATAGATGTACGTGAAATTATCCAAGAGGTTGCAACGAATAACATCCCAGAACGAAGAAAGATTAAAAACTTGGTTGTCTGATGTGGCTTCAACCACTTCCTGCAAAACTGGATACACCTGAACGTCCAGTTGGCCAACTGTTCCTGCAAATAGGATGTACAGGTGCGTCCTGTCATTTTCCTGCTACAACACATGCACACGTGTGCTCCTGGCAAGTCCAATGTGTGCACTTTTTTAACCTTAACTTTTTTAACCTTTTTAGTTCTTTTCACTTATTTTTCAGGATCACCTACGGGTGATCCTGAAAACGATCAGAACCATAGCTCTAGAGGTTCTGGAAGTCTACAGCGGTGAGGAAGCAGGCCTAGCACCACTGGCAGGGCAATACCTTCTCTCTCACTGTAGCTCTGCCCCTTTGACATCGTAATATCATTATTCCGTGGCGTTCGTTGCTCCTGAAAATGACTTTTTCTGTCTCTTTGACCCACATAAAGGGGTGCCGTACTGTAACTGATCCAGCAGCCGCTTCCCAACAAAGAAGCAAAGTGTGTCAGTTTGGCATGGGAGATGGTAGGCATAGCATAGCTCACACTGTAAGGCCTGGGCAGTGGTGCTGAGGCTTACTGCTCCCCGATCACTCCCGAGCCGCTCAAAACGCCCCATTAGCACTCATGCAGCATGTCCTATCCACCCCCCTTGTCCTGCGGTCTGGATGGGAGCACATGCGCCGGGAACGCAGGAGCTGGGGGAGCACATACACCAGGAAGTGCTTAGGGAGTGTGGCCACAAAGAAGGAATGGATATACTGTGCATGCTCAGGTTGGCTGAGTCACGACCACTTATGGCGCATTGTGCGGTGCAGTAAAATGGCACAGAAGTGATCAGTGGGAGTGGTAAGCCTCAGCACTTCTCCACACAGGACAGTAGCCTTCGCTAATATTGCATGCAAAAAAAAATGGCACTATAAACACAAACGCTGGATAATCCATGAAGAAATAGCAATAGCAGTATTAGGAATCCAATAGCATAAAACCAATTAAAAACCAGCGGTGGTGAATACAAGGACAAGGTGTGCATAAATACACAAATTACGTTCTGATGAACACAATAAATCACACCCTCCAGGTACCTACACTAATCACTGCAAATGTCAGCACTATTTTGCATAATAAATCCACAATAAACACCTCAATAGATCAAAGTAAGCTGCAGCCACCCTATAATATAAGGCCAATTGCAGGCAAAACTGGAATTCACGATTAATGAACTAAGTCTTACCCAGGGATGTAGGCACTACCCGCACGCCGAGCCCTGCATCACATCTGCGTTCTCCCGCACGGAATCCTCGTTCAGCCGCAATCCATTCCCGGTACTTGGCTCAGTCTCACTGCGCAGGAGGCCCCCCGCTGACATCACTGAGCTGAATACCGGAGAAGATTGCACTTAACGGAGGCACGCGGGAGGACGGCGAGGGACCCAGCCATGCTTATGGGGCTAGAGGAAGCCCAGAGTAAGTAAAAAAACGGCCACTTGACTCATCTCTGAGTCTCTTTAACTGAGAAGGATGTGAAGGCTGCCATATTTATTTCCTTTTAGGCCAGTTTTACATTATTTTTTGCGTTGCAATAGGGATGTGATACGTCTGCTGCATCCCCACCGCAATGCAAAAAATTACAAATATATGACCCTGCAGCAGAGGACACTGACAGGGTTATATGCATAATCATGCCTCCCCCACTCAGTGACGTAGAGTAGAATCTCGTTATAGAAAACACTCATATAATAAACTCAGTCCTTAGGTCTCAGCAAATGCGTCTACATAAATATACAACGTATGAACCATTGTTTACACATAGTGCTTCGCCTATAGACTTACATTCCCGCAAGCACCCTGCATTAAGCGCAGTGCTTGCGGTAATGGGCTGTTGCTCTTGCGTTGGGGCACAGCAAGGAACTGCAATAAGTGTGAAAGTCTCCATACACTTTAATTGCTTTTGTGGCCCCTTGTGGCAAAATAGGGAAACGCAATGCAGGTGTCCTCTGCTAGTGTAAAAGGAGCCTAACACTTAATGTGTCTTTGATAAAGGTGTGCATGAATAAGCTCTGAAGAGGAGTTGGAGAATACGTGACAGGCAGGGTGAGGCCATGATTACCCCGGAGACGCTGTGGACCCACTCTCATAGACGGTCATTATTTAAGGGTGAGTGCTCCATCTTGAGGGTTCGATGGTGGTGTTTCACACATTGATGCAAACCTGTGTCATAAACTCCTCCTACTTAACTTTTAAGATACACCTGAGACCAGTTTGGTCGGGACTCTTGCTCATATCGGACTCTTTTGCATGTGTGCTTTGACTTTAGTATTGAGCTATTTGAGTTATAGATAGGTGCACCACCATTGTGGACATCTTCATTTTTTTTATCAGCAGTGTTTTATGTGATATACATAGTGTGTCTCCACTATAATAAGATCTACCCCAAAAATAAGGCCTAGCTTATATTTTAAGCATGCCTGAAATATAAGCCCTACCATTAATATAATACCTAGCTCTGGGACGCTTTGTGTATGGGGAGGTGTTCAAGCTGTAGGGGCCCCCTTTGACCCTCACACTGACACTGTACGCAGTACGCTTTGCCGGCTCTGTGCTGGCGCTCCCCTCCTGTCATAATCTATGTGTGCTTGGCTGATGCGTTCCAGGCGCACATTGATTATGACAAGAGGGGAGCGCCCGTGCAGTTCCGACCTAGCGTACTGCGCACAGCATCAGCGTAAGGGTCAAAGGCCCCCCTCACAGCTTGAATACTCCGCCCCTTTAGCAACACTAGGCGGGGCCAGTTGGCACAGGCACAGTCTACCCCCGCAAGCCCTCCCCCAATGCGCTCCCAGTGGTGGGGCACGCACACGTGGTCAGGCCATGCATGCACAGTACACCCCAACTGGTGAAGCTAGCAGGGCATCTACTGGAGGATCCAGGAACGTAGTCATACACCGAGAACCTACATGCACCTACACAAGAAGGATGGAGGCCTCTCAGTCCCTCCCGTTTTCAAGTATTACTATAACTCCCAGCTGGAGCAGATCCCCCTTATGAATGCTGGTGCCCTTTCTCCCATGTGGGTAGAGATTGAGAATGCTTGTATTTTGCCCTATACGCTAAAGCGTTCTTTAGGCTCTACAACCTTTGCCCTCCACGTTGCCACATAACCTACCATAATTTGATTGTTTGTCATAAAATTTGATTTAAAGAGGAGCGGTCAGCCATACTGTCTCAGAAAACAAAAAAACATATATAAAGTAGATAAATACTTTCTCTACTTACATAACATATGTATTGCACTGTCCATGTTTTAATTTTAGTGATTTTTCTACAGTAAAAAAAAAAATAAAAAGATAAAATCCTTTCTTAACATTTCCGATTTTAAGTGTGGCTATTTTGAAGCCGATTCTGATGTAATTTCCTCCTTTAGTCTCCTCTACCTGATTTGCCCGCCTTTCACTATAGAAAGTGCATTATCTTAGCATGAGAAATTTTGGTCAATCAGACAGGAACAGAGGTGTGGGAGGGGAAAACAGGAGGAAGGCCTGGTGCACACCAAAACCCGCTAGCAGATCCACAAAATGCTAGCAGATTTTGAAACGCTTGGTGTAGTACATTTCATATATTGTTACAGTAAAGCTTTTAATAAACAGCTTCTGTAACAAAAATGCCTGCAAAACCGCTCTGAACTGCCGTTTTTCAGAGCGGTTTGCGGTTTTCCTATACTTTACATTGGAGGCAGAAACGCCTCCGCAATCCAAAATCTGCAGCAGCCCGGGAGTATGCGTTTCTGCAAAACGCCTCCCGCTCTGGTGTGCACCAGCCCATTGAAATACATTACCCAAGCGTTTCCACATCCGCAAGTGGATCGAAAAACGCTGCCGGACCGCTCTGGTGTGCACTAGGCCGAAAAGAGGCTTCAGCCAATCAGGCTGCATTAGTTAAGTCTGGGGGGGGGGGGGAAGTACAGAAGCGAAAAAGACAACCCAGCATGCCCTGCAACTTCTTTTTTGAGTACCAAATTTTGTGTGTAGCAAATAAGAGTCAGGTAAACTGGGGAATGATCATTTATTAACAAGAAAAGTAATAGTGATTTTAACTTTTGGATTGCCTGGTTAGCATCCTTATTACTTGTTTACCAGATAAGCATAAAGAATTGATTTTTGATTTTATGCCCGACAGTTACTTTTAAGCCCGACAGGAGTTATCAGTAGTTCTGCACCTGCGCGGTACGCTCCGATCCACGTGGCGGTGATTGACAGCGCCGCTAGACCTGGAGGTCGTCCTGACGTCATCGCCGGGGACCGGGAGGCAGCTGCGGCAAACGGCTGACGGCAGAGCTGCAGCAAGGGACATGCTGGGAGCTTGGGACTGGACGAAGCCCCGGGTAAGTAGCACTTATTTTCTTTAAAAACGGCTGATAACTCCTTTAAAAAGAGACACTGAAGCGATAAAAAAATGATGATATTATGATTTGTACGTGTAGCACAGCTAAGAAATAAAACATTAAGATCAGATACATCAGTGTAATTGTTTCCAGTACAGGAAGAGTTAAGAAACTCCAGTTGTTATTTCTATGCAAAAAAGCCATCAAGCTCTACGACTTTCAAAGTCGTGGAGAGGGCTGTCTTCTGACTTTTATTATCTCATCTGTTAGTGAACAATTTTCTTTTTCTCTACCAGAGGAGAGGTCATTAGTTCACAGACTGAAAGAATCATTTTGAATGCTGAGTGTTGTGTAATCTGCACATATTAGAGAATGATGCAATGTAAGAAAAAACACTATATACCTGAAAATAAAAATATGAGAATATTCTCTTTGCTGCTAATCTTTTAGTAATTATTCAAAGTACACAACCAATTCATTATATCATATCTTTTTTTTCCGCTTCAGTGTCTCTTTAAGTATAATTTTCAATCAGCCTGTTCCCCTCTATATCAACTTTTTTCAAATCCTGATTTTCCCCCAGGATTGCACCCGTTGGTCCTTCAGTGCTGGATAATCAAAGGTCTGGTCATGATATAGTCTATGTCCATCAATAGAATAGCAAGTAATGTGTGGTCCGGTGTAAGTTGAGGAGCAGAAATCTAACCAACAAACGTCCAATAATACTTTAATGACTAATGGTACATGGTTTACTGCAAGCTTTCAAAACGTTAAGTTTCTTCTTCATGCATTATACAGAACTGCATCAGAACCGTACAATAAGAAATATTGAATCACATAGACTTTTATATGATGCTGTAGGCTCACTCTGACATGATGTCACACATTTGTACCCCCTTTGAAATGTTTCATAGTTCTGAGGAATCTCTCTTCACCTAATTGTAACTCCACTGACCCTAGGGTCTTGGGCCATAAGCCCTCGAGAACCAAGCCATAGGCTCATCCAACGCATCTCTAATGCTACACAAATTTACAAAGTAAAAAGCTGGAGAATTGCTACCTTGTCACTTTCAGCTGTTACTCAAAAAGTACAAAATGTCATGATGTCTGAAACAATTCTAGCAAAAATTGACTCTTTTTTCACAAAACATGGAATCCCTGGATATCATACAGGGACATAATGGCACGATCCTTGGTACTTAATTCAGGCTTGTGGAGTCGGAGTAATTTTGGGTACCTGGAGTCGGAATCAGAAGTTTCATAAACTGAGGAGTCAAGTGATTTTTGTGGCGACTCCTCAGCCGTGATTTCATTTCTCCTTCTTTCCTGTTGGCAGATTAACTGTTAATTACCCATCTACTATGCCGTGCCTAGGCTAACGTACTTTAAACCTCTGAGAACCAGTTATACATGTACTGTGTCTGTCAATATGGAACTTTACCTTTTGGTATTTGGCATTCATATGTGAAATGTATAAATCTATTCACTTATTTGCAATATGCTGTTGCCTATAGGTGGGAGCAAACGATTTCCCTCACTCAGCACAGGATAATGGCCTCTTACAGGTGTGAGATCTCATGAACACTAAGCTGTGATTTTCGCACAAAACATTTCCCACACTCACTACAAGAATATGACTTCTCGCCGCTGTGAATTCTTTCATGTCTGAGAAGTTGATGTTTTCGAGCAAAAGATTTCCCACACTCGGCACAGGAATATGGCTTCTCACCGGTGTGAGTTCTCTCGTGTACAACAAGCTGTGATTTTCGCACAAAACATTTCCCACACTCAGTACAAGAATAAGGCTTCTCACCGGTGTGCGTCCTTTTGTGTATGACAAAATCTGTTTTCTGTGCAAAGCATTTCCCACACTCAGTACAACAATACGGTTTCTCACCAGTGTGAGTTCTCATATGAACACCAAGCTGTGAGTTTTGCACAAAACATTTCCCACACTCAGTACAAGAATAAGGCTTCTCACCGGTGTGAGTCCTCTTGTGTATGACAAGATCTGTTTTTTGTGCAAAGCATTTCCCACACTCAGTACAAGAATACGGTTTCTCACCAGTGTGAGATCTCTCATGTGCAATGAGATTTGCCTTCTTTACAAATGATTTCCTACACTGAAAACATGTAAATGGTTTCTCACCGCTATGGGTCCTTTTGTGTTCATTAAGATTTGATTTCTCTAAAAAACATTTCCCACACTCAGTACAGGAATATGGCTTTTCCCCTGCGTGATATCTCATGTGTCTTAAAAGGTTTGATTTCTGTGCATAATGTTTCCCGCACTGTATACAAGAAATTGTCTTTTCACTGGTGTGAGATCTTTCATGTTGAGCAAGGTTTGATCTACTTCTAAAACATTTTTCACACTCAAAACATGAAAAAGGCTTCTCACCTGTGTGGGTTTGTTGGTGTTTGTTAAGCTGTGATTTGCGTAAGAAGCATTTCCCACACTCAGAACAGGAATACGGCATTTCACCTGAGTGCTGTCTCTTGTGCAGAATCAAGTGATCTTTATGCATAAACCTTTTCCCACACTCAGAACAAAAATATGGCTTCTCACCGCTGTGAATTCTTTCATGTCTGAGAAGTTGATTTTTTTGAGCAAAACATTTCCCACACTCAGTACATGAATACGGCTTCTCACCAGTGTGAGTTCTACTATGACTGATAAAGTATGAGTTTGTTTTGAACCATTTCCCACACTGAGCACAGTAAAATCCCTTCTTCTGATTGGCTCCCGCATGAGGCCCCCCGGGGTTAGAGGGACTGGGAGAGTCGGGTGGAATATTAGAGGTAGTAGAGATTTCTGTGGGAGAATCTTGCGTGATGACATCATTCTCCGTTGTACAGTCTGTGGATACAGAGAGACGAGTCTCTGAGACATTCCTGATGCCAGGACTCCGCACTGCAAATAGAGAAATATCATCACTTCTGAGGGGAGGAACAGCAATAAAAAAAAAAAGAAGAAGAAAAACACTTCAGATTGACCCCCCCCCCCAACCGGTCTGCAAACCTTCCCAGACTCAACAAAAGCACAGCTGTCAGTAAGGCCACGTTCACAGTGAGACGTTGCATTGCGTTCCCTGTATAACAGGAACAAAACGCAATAAAATGAAAAAGCTGCACCACACCTTATGGCAGTGTTTTCGTTGTATATGGTGAAGCATACAGTGAATGAAAAATATGCTTCACTTCCCCTGTTAACGTGTGTTTAGTGGTAATGTGCTGCATGCGGTACGGTACCATACCATGCCCTGTTACACTGCAATGCACCCACCGCACTGTGAATGTTGCAGGAATGGCAGGGAGGTAAGACCCCGCATATTCTGGTAGGCGAATGCAGCATGCAAACACCTTGACATTTTAATTAGATGAGAGTCAGTGTCAATTAGTCAATAGACCCAGTATATAAGTCAGGTGAAGACTGGTTAGAAGCACACACCTTTCACTCTTCTCTAGTATGCACTGTATGTACTGTTATCTTTGGGGGAGTTGTGGGGGGGAGAAAGTGCGTATAGGTCCCCTAACAGTGGCAGTGCACCGGGGGGGTCTGCGCCCCCCCCCCCCTCGAACCCATCATTGGTGTGTTCGCTCCCAGGATGCGCATTGTGCACTATGGGTAAGTAAATAACGCAGTAGAGCATCTATCCTTTGGAGGGGCGGCATGGGTGGTCCTCCCTAAGCGTAGGGCCAGACCAACAATATTAACGTTATGGAGTGGCCAGCCCAATCCCCAGACCTCAATCCAACAGAAAACTTGTGGGGTGACATCAAAAATGCAGTTTCTGAGTCAAAGCCAAGAAATAGAGTAGAACTGTGGACTATAGTCTAATCATCCTGGGCTGGACCTGCTCACAGTGGCCATGACTCCATGCAACACAGATGTACAGCGGTTCTCAGAAACAGCGGTTATACAACTAAATATCAGTTCAGTGATTCGAAGGAAAGCAAAATCTTAAAACATTTTTCAATTTATAAAGTGAATGTTTGAGTTTATAAAGAAGAATGCAAACACTGCTGTTTTTGGTTTTTTTTTTTTGAACCGTCTAATATTTACTGTTCTTCAATATCTTGTATTGAATATATTTTTCTTCATGTTTTGATTTGGAATAGAATGCGGAGTGTTCCCAATGCATTTGTGAGTATGGAAATAAAAGCTATTCGAAGGATTTTGAGCTTCATTCCCATTTTTAAACACACTGCTATTATTTTGAACAAAACTGTATGTAAAAGTATACAGAGGACTGTTAGTATCATTATGGGAGTAATTACAAGTCATGAGAGGCCCCCACAAATGCTGGTGCCTTTTTGTCCATATTAGATGCTGTAGGCCAATCTGCCAGGGGTTACACAACCAGTATGTACACAACAGGACATGATCTGGGGGCTGAGCCCCAGAATTGTGGGAGGGTAGGGGGGGGGGGGGGGGTAAGTGGCCTGTGGCCTCTAACAGCCCTGGGCCTCATCTTATAGTTATTATACCTCTGATTACTACAGTACTATAAAACACTTACCTCCAGCAAAACACTTACATCCAGCGTGACACATCTGAAGAAGTTTCCTTTTTACCACGAAACATGCTATTAGCTCTAATATTATTTGTTTATAGCTCGTGTCTTCCTGACCTACTGTATATTGGAGCTTAAGTCTCTTGCTTACAGTCTGTACCATGCTAATTGTTCTCTATGTCATCAGTGCACCTCCTGTGTAACATAGACAAGACAAATAACATTTATATTGCGTTTTTCTCCTGCCGGTCTCAAAGTACTTGAGCTGCAACCACTAGGGCGTCTCAGTAGGCAGTAGCAGGGTTGGTCTCTCTCAGCACACAAATTCCACCACCCACCGCGCTGGTCATACTCTTGACCTCATATTCTCAAAGTCCACCTCCCTCAGCAACCTGGACATCGCACCTTTCCCTATCTCTGACCATCACCTCCTCACCTTCACTATCTCCCCACCAACAACTTCTCTCCCCACCCCTCAGCCTGGTCGATGGCAGAGAGACCTACGTAATCTCAGCCCAAATGTCCTAGCAAGTCCCCTTCTCTCCCTCTCCTCCCACCTACCCACTCTAACATGCCCCAATGAAGCGGCTGCACAATATAACCTTGCCCTCTCATCCGCTTTAGATCAAGCTGCCCCCTCAATCTTCCGCCCTATCAAGCCCCCCAACCCCCAACCCTGGCACAACACCCACACACGTAACCTCAGGAAAGAAACTCGAGCAGCCGAACGGAAATGGAGGAAATCACATCTCAATGCTGACTTTCTAGATTACAAGGCCAAACTGTTACTCTTCCACACTGCCCTCTCTGAGGCTAAACAAAGGTACTTTGCAGCACTGATTGGAACCCAAGCTTCCAACCCTCGACAGCTTTTTGCTACCTTCAATTCCCTCCTCAACCCCACTCCTCCCCCTCCCAGCTCCTCCCTCTCAGCCAATGACCTTGCCAACCACTTCACCACTAAAATTGCAACAATACGCAATGAAATTTCCCTCCTCCATCCCTCCCTTACCAATGCGTCTCAGGTTGTCCCCTTGCCTTCCCTCCCAGCGGCTCCCTTGTCTCATCCACCCCTCGCCTCTTTTGCTCCTGCCACGATTGATGAAGTCAGCCTGCTGCTAGTGGCTCCCCCCCCCCCCCCACATCCTCTCCCTGTGATCCGGTACCCGCGAATACTCTTCGTCCCCACTTCCCTGACCTGGCCCCAGTCCTCACCTCCTTGTTCAATCTCTCCCTTTCCACAGGCATCTTCCCCAAAGCATTCAAACAGGCCACTGTGCTTCCCCTGCTGAAAAAACCCTCACTCGACCCATTCCTACCCTCAAATTACCGCCCAATCTCCCTCCTTCCCTATGCTTCTAAACTCCTCGAACGCCTAGTCCACCAGCGCATTACCCAATACATCAATACCCTACTTGACCCCCTACAGTCTGGATTCCGACCTGCGCACTCAACTGAAACAGCCCTCGCCAAGGTGGTCAACGACCTTACCCTTGCCAAGGCCAAAGGCAGTTATTCCATCCTGCTCCTCCTTGACCTCTCTGCAGCATTTGACACTGTTGACCACTCCCTCCTCCTCCAATCACTACAGTCCATGGGCATCCATGGGCTTGCCTTGGCCTGGATCTCCTCCTACCTATCTAATCGCTCCTTCACCACTTCCTTCAATGGCTCCTCCTCAACTCCTGCCCCCCTTTCAGTTGGGGTCCCCCAGGGCTCTGTTCTAGGCCCCCTTCTTTTCTCCATATACACTTCCTCAATTGGCAAGCTTATCTCCTCCCTGGGCTTCAATTACCACCTTTATGCAGATGACACTCAGATTTACCTCCATACCCCCGATCTCTCAGCCACCACCATAAACAAGGTCTCCTCGTGTCTCTCAGCAATTTCCTCCTGGATGTCAGCTAGGTTCCTAAAGCTTAACCTAGACAAAACTGAGCTCCTGATCTTTCCACCCCATGCTGCTGCACCCATCCCAGGTTTCCACCTCACAATCGACAACACAACCATTCTCCCTACCTCCCAGGCCCGCTGCCTGGGTGTCACCTTGGACTCTGACCTCTCCTTCATCCCACACATCCAAAACATCACAAGAGCCTGCAATTTACACCTCCGTAATATCTCCAAGATCCGCCCATTCTTAACCCCGGACACGACCAAACTGCTCATCCATGCCCTCATCATCTCCCGCCTTGATTACTGTAACTCACTCCTTTCTGGCCTCCCCCTGAAACGCACTGCCCCCCTTCAATCAGTGATGAACGCGGCTGCAAGACTCATCCATTCTTCGCACCGCTCTGCATCCACATCTCCCCTTTGTGAATCCCTGCACTGGCTCCCTATCCGTCTCAGGATAAGTTTCAAGATTCTATGCCTGGCGTATAAATCTGTGCACAAAACATGCCCTACCTACATCTCGGAGCTTGTTCACAAGTATACACCAGGTCGCCCCCTCCGTTCCTCCAACGACCTTCGCCTCACCACCCCGCGCATTTCACACTCCCATGCCCGCCTGCAGGATTTCTCAAGAGCTGCCCCCACCCTCTGGAATGCCCTTCCACCACCCATCAGACTTGCTCCCTCTTTCAACACATTCAAGCAAGCCCTCAAAACCCACCTCTTTATGATGGCCTACCCACCTTCTACCACACAGTAACTCTCTAAGGAATATTTAACAGCCCCCCCTAGTGTTTCCACCCCTCCCTTTAGATTGTAAGCCTCTGGCAGGGTCCTCCACTCCCTAGTGTAATCTACAGGATCATGTGCTCCTGTCCTATGACAGCCTGTACTTGTATTACTGGGCCTACCTAACCAGCCCATATTGCATGATCATGTATTTTGTACAATTTGTATGTATAACTTTGTTCTATGTTGTATAACCTTATGTCTGTCATCCTTGTATCATTGTATATATTTATTGTCCAGCGCTGCGTAATATGTTGGCGCTTTATAAATACAATAAATAATAATAATAATAATCAGTGCACCTCCTGTGTAACATAGACAAGACAAATAACATTTATATTGCGTTTTTCTCCTGCCGGTCTCAAAGTACTTGAGCTGCAACCACTAGGGCGTCTCAGTAGGCAGTAGCAGGGTTAGGGAGTCTAGCCTAAGGACTCCTTGCTCAATAGGTGCTGGCTAACTGAACAGGAAGGGCCGAGATTTGAACCCTGGTCTCCTGTGTCAGAGGCAGAGCCTTTAACCACTATCAGCTTATTACAGGAAGGTAACACTAAGTTACAGTAGAGGTGAATTAGTGTTACCGGCCTGTGATAAGCTGACAGGAGTTAAGGGCTCCGCCTCTGACACAGGAGATCAGGGTTTAAATCTTGGCCCTTCCTGTTCAGTAAGACTGCACCTATTGACCAAGGAGTCCTTGGGCTAGACTCCCTAACACTGTGTACAGTAACCATTGTCATCTTAAAATATCTTTTCAGTGTTTTTACGTACCCGATTCTATATTAGTAAAATGATCTTCCTCTTTAATTCTCACCATGACGTCCCCCTTCTCTGCAGACTGCTGATCACTCCTCACACACGTCTTTTCTTCTTCCTCTTTAATTGTCCCCATCCAGTCACTCTCCTCCATAAACCGCTGATCACTACTCACATATGTCTCTTCTTCTTCCTCTTTAATTTTCCTCATCATGCCACTCTCCTCCATAGACTGCTGATCACTCCTCACATATGTCTCTTCTTCTTCCTCTTTAATTGTCCCCATCATGTCACCTTTCTCCATAGACTGCTGATCTCTCCTCACATACGTCTCTCCTTCTTCCTCTTTAATTGTCCTCATCACGTCACCCTCCTCCATAGACTGCTGATCACTCCTCACATACCTGTATGTCTCTTCTTCCTCTTCCTCTTTAATTGTCCTCATCATGCCACCCTCCTCCATAGACTGCTGATCACTCCTCACATATGTCTCTTCTTCTTCCTCTTTAACTGTCCTCATCATGCCACCCTCCTCCATAGACTGCTGATCACTCCTCACATATGTCTCTTCTTCTTCCTCTTTAATTGTCCTCATCATGTCACCCCCCTCCATAGACTGTTGATCTCTCCTCACATAAGTCTCTCCTTCTTCCTCTTTAATGGTCCTCATCATGTCACCCTCGTCCATAGACTGCTGATCACTCCTCATGTACGTCTCTTCTTCTTCCTCTGTACATGTCCTCACCATGTCACCCTCCTCCATCAACAGCTGATTACACTTGTATAAGTCTCTCATTCCAAACAGAGTTTAGTTCTTTACTCTAAAGCCATAAATCAAAAGTAAAGAATGCCTTTAAAATATAACTAGTAAGAAACAGAGTACAGATTTTTTTTTTTTTTTTTACTTTTTGGTGTTTCGGAAAGGGGTCTGATTTTCAATACCCATCTATCTCATGCACTACTGAGGGGTTGTTGTTCTCCACAGGGCTAGTGCAGACCATAGCGCTTCTGCTCCCATCTGCTTAATTATAAGTGTTAATAATTGGGGCTACTTCCTGCGCTACCATTTGCTTATTTAATTAGTCACAATTTGCTTATCTGTAGACTGGCCCTGCCTCTGTGAGGCTAGTGTCTAGTGTCTAGTATATTCACAGCTGCAATCAGTCTGCTTGTTAGCATCAATCTAGCCAGGGATATATTATCAGATCATATGGCCAGCAGTGTATAAATTTAAGGGTATACATTTAAAGAGGAACTCCAGTGAAAATAATGTAATAAAAAAAGTGCTTCATTTTTACAATAATTATGTATAAATGATTTAGTCAGTGTTTGCTCATTGTAAAATCTTTCCTCTCCCCGATTTACATTCTGACATTTATTACATGGTGACATTTTTACTGTGGGCAGGTTATGTAGCTGCTGCTAGCTGTTTTGGCTGTTGCTAGAAAACAGCTATTTCCTGTCTGTGAACCTTGTTACATTGTGGCAAACTGTCAAAAAGACCGCGGTCCTCAGAGCTTCTTGTGGGAGGGGTTTCACCACAATATCAGTCATACAGCGCCCCTGATGGTCTGTTTGTGAAAAGCAATAGATTTCTCATGTAAAAGGGGGTATCAGCTACTGATTGGGATAAAGTTAAATTCGTGGTTTGAGTTTCTCTTTAAAGGGTATTAATTTAAGGGTACTTTAGAATAACAGAATAATACCAGACTTGAACCAGAAGAAAATAGAAGTGAACTAGCACAACATTCTGGGCTGTTGTTCATGTGCTGATTTTCTATACCTTGCATAGAAGTACCCTCAATACCATATTCAACATACACCAGCTAAACTTAGTAAGAGGGATATGGAGGCTGCCATATTTATTTCCATTTAAGCAATACCAGTTACCTGGCTATCCTGCTAATCCTCTACCTCTAATACTTTTAGCCATAGACCCTGAACAAGCATGCATCAGATCAGGTGTTTCTGACAATTTTGACAGATATGACAAGATTAGCTGCATGCATTTTTCTGGTGTGATGCAGACACTTCTTCAGCCAAATAGATCAGCAGGGCTACCAGGCAACTGGTATTGCTTAAAAGGAAATAAATATGGCAGCCTCCATATACCTCACTACAGTTTTCCTTTAAGCACTGCACACCTGCTGACCAAACTACCGATGGTTTCACCGTGCCCCACCAACCACACCACTGCTGATCTTCGCTGGCTGCTCCACTGCTGAACTCCCCACCAGCTAATCCATCGTCGACCTCCAGACAAGTTACGTCATTACCAACCAGACCACCCATCTACCAATCACACACTGATGGATTTTTTTGCCATCATTGATGTTCTACCAACTTCACTGCTGATCTCCTGTGGACTGCTCCTCCCCAGATTGATTATTGATGCAATTTTGCTGAACCCCTTCAGCCACATCATTGGTGACATTTATCTCATCTTGGTCTAACTGCTGTCCCGCTGTCTATGCTTCCACTCTCCAGACCCCATCCTACCTTATCCCTTCATTACAAAATGTACCCCTTCCCTCCTATTCACTCCCAGAACCCTCCGCCATTTCCCAGCCATCTCCCTCTCCCCCATCACCACCACCACCACATGCTCTACCTCCACCTTCTTCTACACCTTGTCCCTTTCTGTTTCCCCGCACCCTCTCCCCTTCTGTCCTTAGACTCTCATTCGGCCCTCAACCCCCATGCACCTCCCTTCTCTCCTCCCCACATTCTACCCGCACACCCCCTTGGCATAACCTTATTCCAATCTGTCCTACCTCTAGGCATTCGCTCACTATTTCCTGTGGCCTCTGGAATGCCAGGTCCACCCGCAATAAGCTCACAGCCATTCACAAGCTCTTCATATCCAAATCCCTCACCTTCCTCGTCCTCACGGAAACATGGTTCACACCCTCTGACTGTACTGCTGCTGCAGCCCTCTCCTATGGGGGCCTACACCTCAGATACACCCCCAGACCTGACAACAGGACTGGAGGAAGGGTGGGCTTGCCCCTCTCCCCATCATGCACCTTCCGGGTCCTTTCACCTCCCCCCCCCCCCCTCTGCACTTCTCATTCTTTGAGGCCCATGCAATCCGCATCAACCATCACTTTCCAGCCATCTTTGCGGTCCTATACCGCCACCCTCTAGCTCCACATCTCTCTTCCTTGCCAACCTAGCCTCCTGGCTACCCCACATTTTGTCATCTGACCTCCCTACAATCGTCCTCGGGGACTTCAATATTCCTATTGATACGCCCAACACACCTGCCACCACTCAGCTACTTTCCCTCGTCAACTCCCTTTCCCTCTCCCAGCACGCAATCTCCCCAACCCACTCTGCTGGTCATACCTTCGACCTCATCTTCTCCAAATTCGCCACCCTCACCAACCTGGACATTGCACCATTCCCTCTCTCTGACCATCACCTCCTCACCTTCACCCTCTCCCACTCCTCCTCCTCTGCTCTCCCTACCGAGCCTGGTTGATGGCAAAGGGATTTGCGCAATCTGAATCCAACCATCCTAGCTGACCCCCCCCCCCCTCTCCTCCACCCTCCCCACCCTGTCATGCCCCAATCAAGCAACAGCACAATATAACATTGCCATCTCATCAGCCTTAGATGAAGCTGTCCCCCTAACCTTCTGCCCCAACAACTCCCCCAATCCCCAACCCTGACACACCACCCACACACGCAAGCTCAAGAAAGGGACACGAGCCGCTGAGCGGAAATGGAGGAAATCACGTCTCAATCCCGATTTCCTGGATTATAAAGCTGCTACTTTTCCACACTGCACTATCAGAAGCTAAACACAAGTATTTTGCTGCCCTGATTAGAACTCAAGCCTCCAACCCACGACGTCTCTTTGCAACGTTTAACTTCCTACATAACCCCACTCCTCCCCCCCCTAGCTGCCACTGCTGACAGGCATAGGACTACTGGTAAAGAGAGGAGAGGGGGACCCACATCCTCACAAGATTCCTTCCTGCTTGTCACCAGCATCTACATTTGGTCATGCACCTCTTTTTGTTATCATTTGTCAATAAAAAAGTGGGAAAATAAACAAATAAAAAATGAGCGATGTTTATATGATGTCGAGGATGTGTGTGTGTGTATATATTAGAGAGAAATAATACTAGAGAGAAATGACAATATTGGTGCAGAAATGGCTAAACAGGGCAAAATACCACTTATGTGCGGAGAGTATGTTGACTAGATATGTTGTCCTGTCCCTGTAAATGAGAATGGACTTTAAGTCCCCAACCATAATCTATTGCACACTAGGGAAGGGGGGAGATGATAATTCTAGAGGGAAATAACAATATTGGTGTAGAAATGGCTGTACAAGGCAAAATGACAGTAATGTAATGAAGGTATGTTGACTGGGCACGCTGTACTGGCCCTGATTGACCTGAATTGTGAAATGACAAACCATAATCTATGGCACATGTAGGGGGACCGCTAGAAAACTGACAAACAAGTCACAGCAGTTATATAAAAGTCTCTTATATGGCAATTGCTGCAAGGGGGGTGATCAGGATAGTGACAGGTGTACTATGACCAGGCCAGTTTCTAGGGCCGTGCGGCCCGTGCGGGCGCCCTGGGCGCCAAAGGAGTTGTGGGCGCTGTAATGGAGGGGGGAGTCAGCCGTGGGGAGGGCAGCCCGACCTCTCCCTCCCTTCCTCGCCGCGGGCCGCCCTCCATGCTCCCCCCTCCGAGTCTGACTGCAGGGAAGCGCTGTGTAGGGAGGGCAACTCACCTCCCTGGTTCCAATCGCCGCCGGTCTCCTCTTCTCTTCATAGCCGCTGATACACACGCTGCTTCCTGTTTAGCAGGAAGCAGCGTGTGTATCAGCGGCTGTGAGGAGAAGACAGAAGAGGAGACCGGCGGCGATTGGAACCAGGGAGGTGAGTTGCCCTCCCTACACAGCGATTCCCTGCAGTCAGACTCTGAGGGGGGAGCACGGAGGGCAGCCCACGGCGAGGAAGGGAGGGAGAGGTCGGGCTGCCCTCCCCGCGGCTGACTCCCCCCTCCATACAGGGGGGCACCTACCTAATCTAACCTATACTGGGGGGCACCTACCTAATCTAACCACACTGTGGGGGGCAGCTACCTAATCTAACCACACTGGAAGGCACTTACCTAATCTAACCTATACTGGGGGGCACCTACCTAATCTAACCACACTGGGGGGGGCACCTACCTAATCTAACCTATACTGGGTGGCACCTACCTAATGTAACCACACTAGGGGGGCACCTACCTAATCTAACCACACTGGGGGGCACCTACCTAATCTAACCACACTGGGGGGCACCTACCTAATCTAACCTATACTGGAGGACCCCTACCTATCTAACCTGTATTGGGGGCATTTACCTACCTAGCCTATACTGGTGGCATTTACCTACCTAGCCTATACTGGTGGCAACTATACTGGCTACCTATATTGGAGGCACCTACCTAACTAACCTATACTGGGGGCACCTACCTATTTAACCTAGGCTGGGGGCACCTGCCTATCTAACCTATACTGGGGGCAACTGCCTATCTAACCTATACTTGGGGCAACTATACCGGCTACCTATACTGGAGGCACCTACCTGGCTAACCTATACTGGGGGCAACTATACTGGGGCACCTATGCCTGGCTACCTATACTGGGGGGAGCTATAGCTGGCTACCTATACTGAGTGCAACTAGACCTGACTAACCTATACTGCGGCAATGTATACCTGGCTCCATGGGGGGAGGGGGCGCAATTTTAACACCCTCGCCCTGGGTGCATTTTAGCCTAGAAACTGCCCTGACTATGACCTCCTCTGTAACAAAGTATGTCCTCCCCGACCTCTGCTCTGCTCAATATATAACAACAATCCATACCTCTTAACTTTTTGAGATGAGAAAAAGGGACACTTAAGCCACGCCCCAGGCCACACCCTCGCCACGCCTCTTGTCATGCATACCATAAAGATTTCATAAGAAACATATGTTGTTTTATAATTCAAACCACACTGGTCCTTTCTATCCTGGTTCATTTTCCTTCATAGGCTATCATTCATAGAAGTGCTGTCGGTAAATTAAATCAGTGCGGGGAAACACCGCTGTCGGTATTTCAGCCTTCTGGGTGGTCATTCATAAAAATGTTGCCTGTTGCGGTAGGAGTGCGGAGATCGGAGCAGTGCTTTTCAGCGCTGCTAGATTTGGGAGCAGCCGGCGCCTCCATAGACTTCAATAGGAATCACTCCTATTGAAGCGCTCAGTGAGTAACGTCGGCTCCTTCAGAAGACAGAGCCGAGGTTGCTTAAAAACATAATTCGGCCTCCAGCAATTGCTGGAAGCCGAATTATTTCATTCCCAGACTATTCCTTGGTGGCCTGGAGGGGGAATAGTAATTAAATCGGCCCGGAATGGTGCAGAAGCAGGATCAGCTATATACCGCTGTATCCTGCGCCCAAGTCTACTGGCGCCGATTTCAAATGTACTCTGCTGAGATATCCCGCTGTAGGCTGTCGGTAGGCATGCGGAAACAGGAGAATCTGGCCGAGTCCCTCCATGCGGTGTTCTCTCTGCTGCTGCTTGGGAGGTCTGTCCCATTCACTTACATATACTCCGCATGCCTATCGCTACATCCAGGGGAGCGGTAATCCCCGTCCACATACCGCCTGCTTTAGTTTTTATGAATTGATATTTTGTTACATTTCCGCATGGAATCACCGTATAATGCGGTGATTTATCGCTCTGCTCGGGAAAGTCCGCTTCAAATGCGGAAACAGCCTTCATGAATACACATTTTGCTTGGTGGTCGGTAAAGTCGGCTGTTTTTAGCATTTCCGCATGGGGGAACGCTTTATGAATGATAGCCATAGTAACATTTTAAAATTAGAAATATGTCAATTTAAAGGTTGGGAATAAAGTTTAGAGTCAATCAAACACATTTTTAGTATAGAAATATATATATTTACATAGAAAGAGGGACAAAGTCCTGAAAGAGGGACAAAGTCCTGAAAGAGGGACAAATGAGGGTGACAGAGGGACAGGGCTCCCAAAAAGGGACTGTCACTCCGAAAAAGGGACAGTTGAGAGCTATGACAATCACACAATTACCTCTTAGGCAGCCATTTCTAGCACCGTCTCTCCTCCATTTCCTGTCTGCGTTCCATCACTTCCTCTATTGACACCCACATGACTTCCTGTCTTTGTGTTAATTTTTTCCCATCTGTGCGTTCCATTGGAAGAGACGAGATTACCATCTAGTGGTGAATTGGCTAACTGCAGCTTCCATAACTGGAATCTTCAGCACACAGCTATACTGTATATTATTATTTACCATAATCTATCACTGCACACATTCTCATCTACAGCTGATTCTTCTCCATAATTTGTGTTATTAACATAATTATTACGGGTAAATGTATGCCGTGTGTGAGATTAGTACAGACATGGGTATGGCCAAGACTGAAGAGTAATAAGACTTGTATACAGCAATCAATAACTGTATATGGAAGGAGAGGTGGTGGTAAATATTAAAGAATGCATTAGTATTTGATGAAATGTGAACACTCGAAGTGCTTGAGGGCTGCCGCCACAAAGGGCACTAAGTAGGCCACCCTGGAACACTAATGGACACCTGAAGCGAGAGATATGGAGGCTGACATATTTATTTCCTTGTAAACAATACCAGTTGCCTGACATCATGCTGATTTTTCTAGCAGTAGTGTCTGAATAAGTCACCTGAAAGAAGCATGCAGCTAACCCAGTCAGACTTCTGTCAGACCACCTGATCTGCATGCCTGCTCAGGGTCTATGACTAAAAGTGTTAAAAGCGGAGGTTCAACAGGACAGCCAAGCAAATGGTAATGCCACCCTGGCGTTCAGTTTCCCCAGGATTTCCGTGCAAAAAGTGTTTCAATTAATTTCCAATAATTTGCAACCATTTTTTTTTGCAACCAATTTTTTTTTTATATTAAATTTAATACAGATTATTGTATTGAATTCAATTTAAAAAAAAAAGTGTTTTCTGCAAGATGTTGATGACGCTGTGTGACCCTGGTGTCATATACGCCGATCAACGGGGGACATGTGATCGCTGAGGAAGAAGCAAAATCCGCCAAGGGACATGGAAGAAGACACTGGGGAAGCTATCAGAGGTACGCGACGAGGGATCAGCATGCCAATGGTGAGTATAAGACCCAGATGTATAGGTAGAAGATGTGCAGCCAGGTATAGTTAGCCAGATGTGCAGCCAGGTATAGTTAGCCAAGTGCAGCAAGAAGGTTCAAAACGCAATACCCCCAACCATCATACCAGTCGGTGCAGGATCAGGCAAGCCAGGCCATAGCAGAAACAATGTACAAAGGAGGATCCGCAAACCAGAGTAGGTTGAGGTAAAAGGGCTAGAAAGTTTATTCGAAAATCCACAGACAGTACAATAAAATCACAGGATCAACTAACGCGTATCGGGCCTACCATCTGCCCTTAGTCGTAGTCACGATATTACGAGACTTGGTGACGTCACCAAGTCTCGTAATGTAACTGTACAGAGAACGAGACTTCGGAGATGGAGGAGGAAGTGCTGCTGCCGTCGCTGGAGAAAGCCCTCGGTGAGTAAATCGATTTACTCAATGGGCTTAGAGAGGGGGCGGGGGGAGGAGATCGGGAGGGGGGACATCGGGAGGGAGGGGGAGGAGGGGGATAGGCCGCCCGCAACAGCCACAATAGAGGGGGATCCCCCCACCCGCACAGAGGGGGATTCCCCGCCCGCAACAGCCACAATAGAAGGGGATCCCCCCGCCCGCACAGAGGGGGATCCCCTGCCCGCAACAGCCACCATATAAAGGGGTTCCCCCCGCCCGCACAGAGGGGGATCCCCGCCAGCACAGCCTCCACATACAAGGGGGATCCCCCGCACATTCTCTGCCCCGCTGGCTGCCCAGGGATTCCCTAGGGTGGCTGGATGCTTGTTCTGCACACTGTGGGTAGCACAGATCGCTACCCACAGCGTGCAGTCAGGCATCCAGCCATCCTGGGGAATCACTCTGATAAGAAAAAAATGCAGCCGGCGGGGCAGAGAAACAGGAAATCTCCCTGTCGGCATGGACGAGCTCAGCTCGTCATTAACGTTTTTTGCAAGTTTTTGCTGGACGAACTCAGCTCGTCCATACCGCCAGAGAAGCTACAAGATACCAGATGCAAATGAAGTAGAAATAACAGGGGCAGCAGGTATATACTGACAGCAGTCCTGATGCCCACCGATGCCTCGTTCTCCTTTCTAATTCTTCAATCCTACCTAAATGTCCCTCAGCAGCCTCCCCTGGGTTGCCGGAGTCAGGCATTAGTGCACAGATGCTGGCCAGGCTGCGCACATCCTACAGCATCCGTCCACTTCTGGGAGCATTCTCTGTTCATGCACATAATGTAGTGTGCATGCACCGTGCACATTCCCAGCCACAGATGCACTGTAGGATGCACAATGCCGTGCCAGCACCTGCGTATTAATGCCTGACTCCTGCAACCCGGAAGAGGCTGCTGGGGGGCATTTAAGTAGGATTGGAGGAGTAGAAAGGAGAACAAGGGAGCAGTGGGCATCAGGACTGCTGGCAGTACATGCCTGCTCCCCCTGTTTATCCTACTTCATTCGCAACTGGTAACCTCTAAAAGGAAATTAATATGGCAACCTACATATCACTCTCATTTCATAAGTCTTGCTTAAAAAAATGACTTGCCAAAAAGGTGCTGGCTCCAGCCAGGATGCAATCTCCGCTCTTCTACATCAAAGGTGTTGTCTTTATCCAGATTCCAGTCCACTATCCAGCCAATGTTCCTAGTTCAGTCTTCATTCAAAGTGTAGAAAAAGTATGCTTGGTTGGTAAAGACTGAGCAGGTGTAAGATATGACCTCATGTGTGAGACTTTGAAACCAAAACTCAGCCATTACTATTTGTGTATTGTGATTGGATGCAATAAGGACACAGGCTTAAAAATAAAGTACAAAGGTGACGATTGGCCAACAGTATGCACATGTGGCTTATCCAGACTAGAGGCATTGTGATTCGTGTGATTCATAATTACACGTGATTCATGTAATTATGCAAGAATTAGAATCTGGGTGGGACTTGGTGTGGGTTTGGAAGTTCAACCTCGATTACGGTATGTCTGAGAACATTTTTTTTCTCTGTACCATTGCAGTCACACATGGCTCGATTAGGAGTTGAAGTGCCTATCCATCTCTTTCTGATCAGAATCTGATTGGATTCTGATTCCAGGGAATCTACTGAAAATTGATCAAACTGCAGTGTTGCACTGTCTAATGCAGTGCAGCAATGTGGACAATTGTTTGACTGCTGCTCCTGCCCTGTCCCCAATTCCAGAGGTTTTTAAAGAAGGTACACACACTGTGTTTTCAGCTGAGCCTCTTTATGCCAGCCACCAGTCAGGTGCCGGGTTGTGTCTGGTCAGAACAGATGCCCCAATATCTATATTTATAGTTCTTTAGACTGTGCATGATATTTTGTAGAGATATACTTAATGCTTTGCAAAGGCCTGACGAAGGGTTAACAACCCGAAACGGACTAGTGTCGTTGCCTGAAATGTACTGTTTCATCTAACAAAGCACACAGTGTCTAAGATCTGTTGGAATATAATGATTTTCTACATTTGTACTGTGAAGAATTCTTACTGATAAATATAAAAAGTTTATCTTTTTGAAAAAAGATTTTTTTTGGATACAATAAAGTGTGATATTAAACTTTGGAATCAAAATACTGTTTTGTGGTTTCACCTTGTTAACAAAGATCCTCCTATTCAGAAATCCAATATTATCCTGAGCATGGTGGGGTGCTCAAGCATGGATGATTATCTATGCCTATCTTGAGAGTTCTTTCTTTTTCTCGGACTCATTCCCAACGATTTTGCGATGCATGAGAAGAAGGTGACAGACCCAGTCTGAAATCCATGTTCTACAAGATAAACTGAAGGAAATGAAAGGACTGGTCTTGGAGAGAAGAGACGCATACCTGACGCAATCACAGTTCTGGCAGGCGATGCAACCTGGCTTTTCCAGAGAAGACTTAGAAATGAACCATATTTATCGAGTGGCTCATTGGCAACCGGAGGTCACCCAAGACATAACCAAATGGAAGAGAAGATGCTGCAGGCAACAACAGCCAAACCTGATTTCAGATTTCAAGGAAAAGTCCCAGGAATTCTATTTGTGTTTTGCAAGTCAAGAAGAATCTGAATCACCAGAGAACTAAGCCATCATTAACCCAGTATTTTTGCAACCTGTTAAGCAAGATTTCATGAGCAACCGCAAGGAAAGCCAGGATGGAACATGCACCTCTGTTCATGGCCATGAGCAAATCTGGATGAGGGCTGCTTCACAGCTGTGTGGTTTCTTGAAGCCAGGTGGTAGAGGGTCAAAGAGGTTGTTTCCTGAGAGCCTGGCTTCAAGTTGCAAGTGTTGCAAACAACATGATTTTGGCCGGCCATAAATTTAAAGAAACAAAAAGGTAATGCTTACAAGCTCATTGGCTACTTAATACTCAGACATTCCAGGAGGTCTAATGAGCAAGAGGCAGATAGGTACTCCCTATATATCATCTGCACTTCCCTTTTATACCAACCCCAGCATAGTAGACTCCATGGACCCCATTCAGTTATTTTTCAAATACATTTTCTCCTGAGAGATAATGTTTCATCTTCATTTTTAAATTACTTTTCAGTACTTTCCAACTGAAAGAGTTCCAAAAAGTAGGTGAAAAAGTACTATCAAATTTATTAAGCAAGTATTTCCTAGCTTGCTTGTGCATTAGCGTACATTAAATAAACTCAGAGATGAGTCAAGCTGCCATTTTTTTACTTACCCGGGGCTTACTTCAGCCCCATGAGCATGGAGGCTTCCCTTGCCATCCTCCCGCAGTCCTCACGGAATCCTCCATTTGGCTGCAATCAATTCCCGGTACTCAGCTCAATGGGCTCAGTCTGACTGAGTGACGTCAGCCGGGGTCTTCTGCACTTGCGGAGAAGGTCCCCAAATGCACAGAAGCCCCCCCCCCCCCCGCTGACATCACTGAGCCAAATACCAGAGAAAATTGTGGCTTAACAGAAGCACTCAGGAGGACAGCGAGGGTCGCATGCATGCTTATTGGGCTGGATGAAGCCCCGAGTAAGTAAAAAAGAAATGGCCACTTGACTCGTCTCTGAGTCTCTTTAATTGAGAGGGATGTGAAGACTGCCATATTTATTTCCTTTTAGGCCAGTTTTACATCTATTTTTTGTGTTGCTATAGGGATGTAAGATCCAGGATCTTCCGTAATCGGCAGCCTGCCGAGACCCGTTCTGTGGATTTTACTTCCGGGTCTTGGCTGCTGACATCACTGGAGCGCAGGTGGCTGTACAGCCCTCAATGGACAGTCGGAGAACACGCTCTCAGTATGCGCTCCACCAATGTAAACAGTAGCCACGTGTCTGCCTGCGTGTCAGATGACTAGCTGACACGCTGAAAGCTACTGATTTGTTTTCAACTCTGCTTCATGTTGATTGGTTAGTCCTTGTATTTAAACTCAGTGAGCGCTCCCAGTCATCACCCATGATAGCATTAGCTTTGGCTTGCTAGGTGTGCTCTCACTGTCTGATTGATTCCTGTTGCTGATACCTGCCTTGTACCCTGACCACGCTTAACTTCTGCTGGATTCCTGTTGCCAACCACTGCCTGAACTTGACTACACCTTGCTTGCTGCCTGGATTGATCTCTTCTCTGGACACAGATTGCATGAACTCTGCCTGGACTGACTCTGGCTTGTTTGGACTACGATATCTCTGAGAACTCCAACCCTGATCTGCTACTGCTCCCTAAAGCTCCTGGCTTTCTGCATCTTCTCATCTGGATAGCCTCATCCACTAGGCCTCAGGTGACTGTCTTATACTGCTTATATTGCTCTGTTGTGCCCATATTGCATTGCCAAGTAATTAGGATTTGTCTGGTGATCTATCTGTCAGACCGTATGCTACATCTACCTGCAGTGTATTGTTAGTATTGTGCTAGGTAGGAGATTGTTCAGGTGTTATGGGCTGGGCTATAGGTCAGTCATATGGGCATACAGCTTGACCTCATAGTCATTGACCAGACAAGCCTGACAGTATCATGGGCTAGAAATCCCCTTCTCAAAATGGATGCTAACGGGGGCGTTTACAAATGGAGGTACTTTGTGAAATGGTATCTCAACTTAACATTTTTGTAGAGGAAGTCCAAAAGAATTATTCACAAATTGAGCAACAGCTCACTCTTGCTACATCCCAGGCTGTTCCAGTTCATGCTACTAATCGTCCTGCAGAATCTCAGTTACATTAAATCAGCCTGAACCAAGACTGCCATTACCTGAGAGATTCAATGGAGATAGATCCAAGTTCAGACTTTTCAAAAGTGCATGTTATATACATTTTCAAATGATTCCCAGAACTTATGCCAATGAAACCACCAGAGTTGGAGCCATAATTTCATTGTTACTGGATGTATTTTCTCCAAAGGAGGCAGATGAATTACCACCTCATAGGTCTTATGATTGTGCCATTGATCTTTTTTTCTGGCAGTATGCCCCCTCATGGTCGTCTGTATAGTTTGACCAGGCCTGAGGAGAGAGCCATGAAGGAGTATATCCCAGATAATTTACTGAAGGGGTTCATCAGAACCTCTCCCTCACTAGCTGGTGCAGGGTTCTTTTTTGTGGAGAAAAAAGATGGTGGTTTAAGACCTTGCATTGATTACAGAGGGTTAAACAAAATAATTATAAAAGATCGATATCCATTGCCTTTGATTATTTGTTTTCTCAGGTTGTGCTAAGATCCTTTCTAAGTTAGATCTTAGAGGTGCTTATAGTCTCATTCGTATCAGAGAGGATGATGAATGGAAAACTGCATTCAATACTAAAGTTGGTCATTATGAGTATTTGGTCATTTGGGTTATGTAATGCCCCTGCAGTATTTCAGCGTTTTGTTAATGATATATTTCGTGAGTACCTTGGAAAATTTATGGTTGTCTATCTTGATGATATACTAATTTTTTCCTCTTCCTTGTCTGAACATCGTGATCATGTGAAAAAAGTATTAACGAAGTTAAGGGAGAACAGATTATATGCTAAATTGGAAAAATGTATCTTTGAAATGACACAAGTCACATTTTTGGGTTATGTGATTTCTGATTCCGGTTTGACTATGGATCAGGAGAAAGTCAAAGCAAAAGTCAAATAGAATGCTTTATACACAGATATTCCCCTCACTGAGGTCAGAGCTTATGGGAGGTCCAGAAGATCTCATAAAATCTTCATAGACTTACTTTCATTTCGGCTGACAAACGTAGCCGTACACCTGGAGCCCACATACACCTACACAAGAAGGATGGAGGCCTCTCAGTCCCTCCCCTTTTCAAGTAATACTATGACACCCAGCTGGAGCAGATCCCCCTTATATATGCTAGTGCCCATTCTCCCATATAGGTAGATATTGATCTTTTCCCCTATACACTAAAGCATGCTTTAAGGCCTATTTCCAATAGTTCTGCATCAGTTTTTCTGCATCCAGATTTCTGGGTGTGGCTATGGGAACAGTGCATCATGCAGAAATCTGCAAATTGGGTTCAGTGGAAACAGGCTCATAGGCATTCATTGGAGTCAGTTTTCTGCATTCAGAATCCGTGTGTAGTGGAAACAAACCCTTAGGCTCTACAACCTTTGCCCTCCACATTCCTCCACAACCTACCATACTTTGAATGTATGGCATAAAACGAGATTTTAGTATAAATTTCATTCAGCCTGTTCCCCTCTATATCAACTTTTTCAAATCCTGATTTCCCCCCAGGATTGGACCTGTTGGTCCTTCAGTGGTGGATAAGTGGTCTGGCCACAAAAGAGTCTATGTCCATCAATGGTAAAGCAAGTGAAGTGTGGTCTGTTAGTCGAGGAGCTGAAAAGCAGATATCAAACCAAAAAAAGGTTGATTCCGGTGATGCCTCTAATGACTAACTGTACATGGTTTATTGCATTCTAAACAAACGTAACATTTCTTCTTCAGGCATTATACAGAACTGGATCAGAACCATACTAAAGTACATACTTTTTATGATACTTTTACATGAGTCTGTAGGCTCAATCTGACACATCATCATACAGCATTAGTTACTCAGAAATGTAAAAAGACTTCCTGAGTATTCAGATCTATTGAACTCTTGCAGCACTTGTCAAATACAGGTAAACACAAACAATAATCAACTTAGCCTACAGAATCATATAGAAGTGTCTGTATGTTACGTGCACTATTGTATGGTTCTGATCCAGCTCTGTATACCTGAAGAAGACTTAACCTTTTGTAAGCTTGCAATAAACCATGTACAGTTACTTATCAAAAGTAAAATTCCTAATATGCAAATGGTAATTATCTTAGGCTCCCCACCTCTGAACTGTTTCGAGCTGCTCAGATCTTTCACTATATGAGGTCTGTTAGTAAACCAGGCTCTGAGGTCCAACAGTCCACCTTCCAGATAACTTTGTACCTCCGACCCCTTTAAAAAAAAAGGTTTGATCTCTGTTCTATATATATACCATCCATGATTGCCACCCAGGAGATGGTAAACTCCCATTTATTTCCCTTTGGGAACGAGACCTGGGTGTATCCATGTGTAATGTGAATTACACAAAACCTGTAAACAAACCACTTATTTGTCACCCAGGCACTTTTATTTATTGTAGGTTCAGATTCAGAGCATATAAAAAAAAAATCACAAACAGCTCTTATGTGTAAAAGATAACATTTAATGAATAGATACTTAACTACAGAATGATGGTCAAATGTCCAGATGTCTTTCAGCTCGATCAGATAAGTTCACAAATAGTCCTGAAGGGCCCCATATGCCCTGATAGGCATCTCAGGTACGGGGACCCGGGCAATGCTGCTGGCAACAGCAATCCCATCACGAGGCCAAAGATAATAGGGTGTTGGCCTCTTTTAAACCCATTCTAGACAAAGACATAGTCCCAATCATTCCTAAATAGTCTTCACTTCAGGCCATAGAGCATTATAAGGCTATGGTCATCTGCTCAGCAAGGTATATTACATATACTTAAAAGAATGTTCCATATAAGGAAATGGTCAGTAGTCAAAGAAATGGCTGAAGTAAAAGAATGTTAACTCTTCCCATAATGTATATACAATATCACTGGTAATTGGATGAGACATGATTATATAATTGATTAAAAGTACATCATCCTACACCATGACAGACGAGGAATGGGGGTATTTCTTGGAGACATTACCTAAGGGAAGCCTCCATAGTTCAACTATCAAGGTCTTCCTTTGCCTTCAGCATCACACTTACCTCACTCCTCATCAGCTGCAACCATTGCAAAACCTAAACGGTTCTGCCCTCAGGTCTTGTCTCTGAAGGGACAGGTTGCCCACTTGATCTCAGCAGTTCTCCAGCGGCCATTTTTTAAAGACCCTAAGGTCCTGGGCCATAAGCCCTTGAGAACCAACCATCTGAGCCATAGGCTCATGCAACACAGCTCTAACGCTACAAAAAATTCACATAGGTACCAGCTGGAGAATTTCTGCCTTGTCACTTTCAGCTGTCACACAAAAAGTAGACTCTGTAATGATGTTTGAAAAAATTCTAGCAAAAATGAAAGGCCGTGGACTGTTTTTTCACAAAACATGGAATCCCTGTATATCATAACAGGGACATAATGACACAATCCTTAGTATTTAAATAAAATACTACAAAAAAAACAAAGTGTTTCACTTACCTGGGGCTTCTGCCAGCCCCTTGCAGCCTTCCTGCTAATAGCGCAGGACGCTATTCCAGGCGGGAATGCAAAGAAAGATACGAGTGGCCTGGGGTGCCCAGGCGCAGTTGCCACATTGACGACAATGAAGCTAGCTGGTGGCGGGAGAACAGAGGATTGTGGAGGGCCGGCGTGGGACAGGAAGGCTGCACGGGGCTCGCAGAAGCCCCAAGTAAGTTAAACTCTTTGTTTAGTAGGATTCAGTTCCTCTTTAATTCAGGGTTGTGGAGTCAGAGCAATTTTAAGTACCTGGAGTCGGAGTTGGTGGTTTCATAAACTGAGGAGTAGGATGATTTTTGTACCGACTCCAGAGCCCTGATTTAATTTCTCCTTCTTTCTTGTTGGCCGATTAACTGTAATTACCCATCTACTACGCCGTGCCTAGGCTGACTTACCTTAAACCTCTGAGGACCAGTTATACATGTACTGTGTCTGTCAAAAATTCATATGTGGAATTTATAAATCTGTTCTCTTATTTGCTAATATGCTGTTGCCAACTCTCTGAGTCTGGCTAGTTAATTTCCACTGTTGATCATTTCTGATAGTTGCTGTTAGCTGTTTTACTTATATGTTTCAATAAAGAGATTTTGAGAATATAATCTTCATAAAAAGGACATTTCCTGGCCTGAGACTCTGACTTCATAGAATTATCGAATTCTAAGGCAGTACAGTGGAGCAAAAAGGTGGGAGCAAACTATTTCCCTCAATCACATGTAAAAAGGAAGGAAACCGAGAGCCCAATATAGGTTAGAGACAGAGGCGCTCGGCCGCGCTACAGACAACTACTAGTTCTTTATCTCGAATTGACTGCCTGATGAAGCAGGACTTTTGCCCGTGAAACGTGTTGCATACTGGAGCTACAAATAAATGTTATTTTGTTTATAAAATAACAAATCATTATCTGTTTATCCTTGAGGGAGGTAAGTCCACCAACTTCCCCCTTTTTAAACAGTTTTTAGACGTTTTTATTCTACTTTGGCGCCTGTGTTAAAAAATTTTTTGAATTTCCCTCACTCAGCACAGGATAATGGCGTCTTACAGGTGTGAGAACTCATATGAACACTAAGCTGTGATTTTCTCGCAAAACATTTCCCACACTCTGCACAAGAATACGGCTTCTCACCAGTGTGAGTTCTCTTGTGTATGACAAGTTGTGATTTCTGTGCAAAGCATTTCCCACACTCAGTACAAGAATATGGTTTCTCACCAGTGTGTGTCCGCTCATGTGCAATGAGATTTGACTTTTTCACAAATGATTTCCCGCACTGAAAACATGGAAATGGCTTCTCACCGGTGTGGATCCTATCGTGTTCAATAAGATTTGCTTTATCTACAAAACATTTCCCACACTCAGAACAGGAATATGGCTTATTCCCTGTGTGATATTTCAAGTGTCTTAAAAGGTATGATTTCTGTGCAAAACTTTTCCCGCACTGTGTACAAGAAATTGTCTTTTCACTGGTGTGAGATCTTTCATGTTGAGCAAGGTTTGGTCTACTTCTAAAACATTTCCCACACTCAAAACATGAAAAAGGCGTCTCTCCTGTGTGGGTTCGTTTGTGTTCATTAAGCTGTGATTTGCATAAGAAGCATTTCCCACACTCAGAACATGAATACGGCATTTCACCTGAGTGCTGTCTCTTGTGCAGAACCAAATGATCTTTATGCATAAACCTTTTCCCACTATCAGTACAAAAATATGACTTCTCACCGCAGTGAATTTTTTCATGTCTGAGAAGCTGCTGTTTCTGAGCAAAAGATTTCCAACACTCAGCACATGAATATGGCTTCTCACCTGTGTGAGTTCTCTCATGTATAGCAAGCCGTGATAGAAACACAAAACCTTTCCCACACTCAGCACATGAATACGACATCTCGCCAGTGTGAGTTCTTTGATGGTTGACAAGGTCTGACTTCCGTCCAAAACATTTCCCACACTCAGTACAGCAATATGGCTTCTCACCGGTATGAGTTCTCTTATGTTCAACAAGCTGTGATTTCTGTACAAAACATTTCCCACACTCAGCACAGCAATATGGCTTCTCACCAGTGTGAGTTCTCTCATGTGCAACAAGCTGGTTTTTCTGTATAAAACATTTCCCACACTCAGCACATGAATACGGCTTCTCACCAGTGTGAGTTCTTTGATGGTTGACAAGGTCTGACTTCCGTCCAAGACATTTCCCACACTCAGCACAGCAATATGGCTTCTCACCGGTGTGAGATCTCTTATGATCAGCAAGATGTGATTTCTGAACAAAACATTTCCCACACTCAGTACATGAATATGGCTTCTCACCAGTGTGAGTTCTACTATGACTGATAAAGTATGAGTTTGTTTTGAACCATTTCCCACACAGAGAACAGTAAAATCCCTTCTTCTGATTGGCTCCCGCATGAGGCCCCCTGGGGTTAGAGGGACTGGGAGAGTCGGGTGGAATATTTGTGGTAGTAGAGATCCCTGCGGGAGAATCTTGTGTGATGACATCATCATCCGTTGTACAGTCTGTGGATACAGAGAGACGAGTCTCTGAGAGGTTCCTGATGCCGGTACTCCGCGCTGCAAATAGAGAAACATCATCACTTCCTGTTATTCTGAGGGGAACAACGGTTATAAAAGACATGAAGAAAAAAAAACTTCAGATCCCCCCCCCCCTCCCCCTCCAACTGTCTCTGACGGAAACAAAAGCACAGCTATCAGTAAGACCACGTTCACAGTGGGATGTTGCTTTGTCTTCTCTGTATAACTGGACCAAAATGCAATAGAATCGAAAAGTCATACCCCACATTATTGCTGTGTTTTCATCACATACGGTGAAGCATACACTCAATGAAAAGTATGCTTCACTTCTGTTAATACAAAGTGGAAAAGAGGCACCAAAGGTATAATAAAACTGTTTGGTGCCTTGTGCTGCCGCTTTCTGCCTGCTGGTGGCAGCATGGATCAGGACTGTCATGGATTTCCATTATTCCACCAGCAGATGACTGAGGACTTTGCATTATCCTGAACCTCCACCATCCAACACCAGGGAGCCTGTGAATGCTATTGTAAGGACTTGCAGTTCCCAGTTTGGCCTCCAGAGAGTTTCAAGTGAACTCTCACCACCAGCTGCATCCTGTGTTTGCTATCACAAGGACTATTTAAGAACTGCCTATTACTCCTGCTAATTGCCAGAACTTTGTGCTCCCAGACCTGAGATTCTGGACATTCTGCTTATCCTGAAATCCTGTATCTGTTGACTTAACCATTACACTATCCAGCGGTGGCTAGATAGTGGTTAAGGGCTCTGCCTCTGACACAGGAGACCTAGGTTCGAATCTCGGCTCTGCCTGTTCAGTAAGCCAGCACCTTTTCGGTAGGAGACCTTGGGCAAGTATCCCTAACACTGCTACTGCCTATAGAACGCGTCCTAGTGGCTGCAGCTCTGGCGCTTTGAGTCCGCCAGGAGAAAAGCGCGATATAAATGTTCTGTTTGTTTGTTTGATCTATATTCTGTCTGACCCCGATTCCTGCCTGCTCCTTTGTACTGCGATTGGTTTGTTGCTGAATTTGTATTATGTTCTGACCATGATTTCTGCCTGTTACCATTGTACTGCAATTGGTTGTATATATTGATCATGTGTATATTTAGTTAGTTAGTTAGGTAGGGTTCTTGGTGTATTGCACATTGATTATCTTTGTATGGCGATTGCTCTATTATGGGGTGTGCATACATGTGGTTGTACTTATTTTGCATTCTATTGTATGCACTATCTGGTCTTAATAAAACCTTATTTGAACGTTATTCCGTGGTCCTGGTGTCTGTCTCACTGCAAACTGTGGTCAAACCCTGCTTTCTCAATCAGGTTTGTGACAAAAACGGTGTTAATAACAGCTACAATGAAAAGAGTGAGGTGGCTTACCTCAATGATGACAAATTCATATACTAAACAATTCACATTTTTTTACACTGGCAACGCATTTAATGGGCCTGTGCCCACGTCCTCAGGCTAAATAAACTGCCTAAAAACATTAAATACAAGGCGCTCAGCGCTCAAGCACTACAAACACTTTCAATATACCATATACAGATATATACAACAAATAAAATATGTTAATATGTTATTGTACCTGCACATATTTGCACTTCTAAAGCAAATCCATAAGGACAAATATATTAAAATTAACAAAAGCATGTGTATAAGTATGTGTCCACTGATGCTCATATAAGGGGAAATAAATTATTAATGTGCTGTTAGGGTGCATATGGATAAGGAATATATAATATAATATAAATATATAATTTCATTCCCTATCCATATGCACCCTAACAGCACATTAATAACACACACACGCACGCACGCACGCACGCACGCACACACACACACGCACACACACGCACGCACACACACACACACACACGCACGCACGCACACACACACACGTATTCGGCCCCCTTGAAGTTTTCCACATTTTGTCATATTACTGCCACAAACATGAATCAATTTTATTGGAATTCCACGTGAAAGACCAATACAAAGTGGTGTACACATGAGAAGTGGAATGAAAATCATACATGATTCCAAACATTTTTTACAAATAAATAACTGCAAAGTGGGGTGTGCGTAATTATTCAGCCCCCTTTGGTCTGAGTGCAGTCAGTTGCCCATAGACATTGCCTGATGAGTGCTAATGACTAAATAGAGTGCACCTGTGTGTAATCTAATGTCAGTACAAATACAGCTGCTCTGTGACGGCCTCTGAGGTTGTCTTAGAGAATATTAGGAGCACCAACACCATGAGGTCCAAAGAACACACCAGACAGGTCAGGGATAAAGGTATTGAGAAATTTAAAGCAGGCTTAGGCTACAAAACGGTTTCCAAAGCCTTGAACATCCCACGGAGCACTGTTCAAGCGATCATTCAGAGATGGAAGTATGGCACAACTGTACACCTACCAAGACAAGGCCGTCCACCTAAACTCACAGGCCAAACAAGGAGAGCGCTGATCAGAAATGCAATCAAAAGGCCCATGGTGACTCTGGATGAACTGCAGAGATCTACAGCTCAGGTGGGGGAATCTGTCCATAGGACAACTATTAGCCATGCACTGCACTGCACAAAGTTGGCCTTTATGAAAGAGTGGCATAAAGAAAGCCATTGTTAACAGAAATGCATAAGAAGTCCCGTTTGCAGTTTGCCACAAGCCAGGCGCTCTGGTCAGATAAGACCAAAATTGAACTTTTTGGCCAAAATGCAAAACGCTATGTGTGGCAGAAAACTAACACTGCACGTCACTCTGAAAACACCATCCCCACTGTCAAATATGGTGGTGGCAGCATCATGCTCTGGGGGTGTTTCTCTCCAGCAGGGACTGGGAAGCTGGTCAGAGTTGATAGGAAGATGGATGGAGCCATATACAGGGCAAACTTGGAAGAAAACCTCTTGGAGTCTGCAAAAGACTTGAGACTGGGGCGGAGGCTCACCTTCCAGCAGGACAATGACTCTAAACATAAAGCCAGGGCAACAATGGAATGGTTTAAAACAAAACATATCCATGTGTTAGAATGGCCCAGTCAAAGTCCAGATCTAAATCCAATCGATAATCTGTTGCAAGATCTGAAAACTGCTGTTCACAAACGCTGTCCATCTAATCTGACTGAGCTGGAGCTGTTTTGCAGAGAAGAATGGGCAAGGATTTCAGTCTCTAGATGTGCAAAGCTGGTAGAGACATACCCTAAAAAACTGGCAGCTGTAATTGCAGCAAAAGGTGGTTCTACAAAGTATTGACTCATCGGGCTGAATAATTATGCACACCCACTTTGCAGTTATTTGTAAAAAATGTATGGAATCATGTATGATTTTCGTTCCACTTCTCACATGTACACCACTTTGTATTGGTCTTTCACGAGGAATTCCAATAAAATTGATTCATGTTTGTGGCAGTAATGTGACAAAATGTGGAAAACTTCAAGGGGGCCTAATACTTTTGCAAGCCACTGTATATATACACTCTGGAGCCAGTGTTCTCCCCAAGCTCTTTTAGCCGGGTGCTTCACTAGTTTTGGTGAGCGCCCGACTATCATTGGCTCACCTCCTCCTATGCTGTAAGCAGAGTTGCTCACAGAGGCACCAGCCCTGCATTCTCATCTCGCCCGGCTACTTTTTCATGCCACCCGGCTGGAATAAAATTCTGGGGAGAACACTGGGAGCAATGTAATTTGAATGACTTTATACAATTATACAAACCCGAAACTGTGCAAAATATCTTCCTAACAGTCGTCAGAATTGGCCTGCCAGTTGCACCAGCCAGAATGCGCGATATCGGTCGCTCATCTCTGTTTATCTACATTTTTTATACCAATTGTGGGTAAAAGTATACAGAGAACTATTAGTATCATTATGGGTGTAATTACAAGTCATGAGAGCCCCCCCCCCCCCCCCCCCACAAATGCTGGTGCTTCTCTGCTCCTTTGTTCATATTGGAGACCCTAACAAGCTGGAGTCAGAGGTCACACAAGCAGTATGTACACAACAGGACATGATCTGGAGGCTGAACCCCTGAATTAGAGGTGTTGGGAAAATGGTCTGAGGCCTCTAACAGCCCTGGGCCCTAATCTAACTCTGATTACTACAGTACTACTAAGTGTAAGCAAAACACTTACCTCCAGCGTGACTCATACAGGAACAAGGCATTAACTAGTATTAGTAGTAATATAAGCACTTGAAATAAAAACGTCATGGTAATAATGGTAATACGGAGCCCCTGCTACAGCCCTGCACCATCCAGGACACACACAAAGAAGTAGCCTCTTTACAAAACATGCTATTAAGTACTCATCTTAGGGTAATGACCTCCAGAGGGGGGAAGCGTCAGGATACTAATGAGGCTTTCCTAGTCCTCTTTAGCACCCCGGATCCAGCACTGGCCCCTCTGCTGACAATCGCACAGGTTCAGTAACAGCTTTCACCACTGGGTCCCCTGTACAGTGCACCTCACGCATGCACAGTAGCTCGCCTGCATAGTAGAGCGGACACGGTCGGGCTCGGATATTTCCACCTGACCCCGAGCGGAGAGCCACTGCTGTGCCTGCATGAGAAGAACAGATGTCAATATTGTGGTGGCTGCTTCTCTGGGGGAGCCAGCGCTGGATCAGGGCTGCTGAGAAGGATTGGGGAAGCCTCATTACCATCCAGAGACTTTCCCTTCTCGAGGTAAGTTCCCCCGGGGCAGCTTTTCTAACTCACAGCTTTCCTTTAACATTATTATTAGCTCATGTCTGCATGATATATATTGGAGCTAACTCTCTTGCTTACAGTCTGTGCCAAACAAATACTATTATCTCAATGGCCTCAATTCACTAGGATCATGCTGGAGATAATAAGGCAAGAGAAAACGTACCTCCACACAGTGAGAGTTATCTTATCTCTTCATTCCTTAAGTAACCTCCTCTGTAGTTAATTTACCTCCTCTGTAGTTAAGTTACCTCCTTTGTAGTTATTTTCACATGCAGTTAATTAACACCCTGTCTTTAACTCTGGAGTTATTTTAAGGATTGAAGAGTTAACTTAAAGACAGAAGAGTTAACTTTAGGTTTGCCTGAGGTAAAATGTTTCCTGAATACTACATGCCTTATCACCATGGTAACAACTCTAGAAACGTTATTAAAGACAGGAGATAAGCTTAGTGAATTGAGGCCTATGTCATCAATACAGAAGAGGGAAACCGGGAGCCCAATATAGTGTAGTAAGTACTGCAACCACTGTATAAGCAGGTGAGGAGATTTTCCTGTCCCCACTCAGGAGGAAGAAGAAGTCGTTCTCTGTAGACAGGAAAAAAGGCGTATCCCCCTCTACCAAGGGTGGATAATTAATATGTAGAAAGAACAGAGGCGCCAGCAGGATAAAATCAGGTAATAAAACGTTTAAAAGTGCTTTGGAGGCAGCGGTGGACTTACCTCCTGTAAGCAGACACTATAAACTGTCAGTTCATATCTAAATACATTTAAATATAAATCTAAATAAATAAAATGTATTTCGATTTGAACTGACAGTTTATAGTGTCTGCTTACAGGAGGTAAGTCTACCGCTGCCTCCAAAGCACTTTTAAATGTTTTATTACCTGATTTTATCCTGCTGGCGCCTCTGTTCTTTCTACATAATATCTATGTCATCAATGCCCCTCCTGTGTGATATAGTCAGCAGTGTTCTCATGTATCAATCTGTGTACAGTGATGTACAGTGGCCATTATCAGCTTATTACAGGCCGGTAACACTAAGTCACCCCTACTGTGACCAATCTGTGTACAGTGATGTACAGTGACCACTATCAGCTTATTACAGGCTGGTAACACTAAGTTACCCCTACTGTGACCAATCTGTGTACAGTAATGTACAGTGATCCTTGTGTTATTACAGGCCAGTAACACTAAGTCACTCCCTACTGTAACCAATCTGTGTACAGTGATGTACAGTGACCATTGCCAGCTTATTACAGGCTGGTAACACTAAGTCACCCCCTATTGTAACCAATCTGTGTACAGTATTAGCTTAAAATATCTTTTCAGTGCTTCCACCTACCTGAATCTATATTAGTAAAATGATCTTCCTCTTTAATTCTCACCATCATGTCACCCTCCTCCACAGACTGCTGATCACTCCTCACATACATCTCTTCTTCTTTAATTGTCCCCATCATGTCATCCTCCTCTGTAGAATGATGATCACTCCTCATATATTTCTCTTCTTCCTCTTTAAACGTCCTCATCATGTCACCCTCTTCCATAGACTGCTGATCACTCACATTCATCTCTTCTTCTTCTTTAATTGTCCCCATCATGTCATCCTCCTCTGTAGACAGCTGATCACACTCATATGTCTCTCACACCGAGCTTAGTGCTTCACCCTAAAGCCATAAAATAATAGCAAATAATATCTTTAAAATGTGACCAGTGAGAACACACAGAAGAATACAATTTGGCAGATGGAGCATAAAGAAAGCCTTTAAAATGTGCGCCCCCCCCCCATTAAGATTCAGGAGAAGGAAGATGAAGCTGTGGAGGCAGAAGAGATCCCAAAAGCAGAACCCTCAAAGCAATTTAGCAATAAAAGGACGCTAGTTGACTCTTAAAAACTTTATATTAATAAATTGTGATTGCTATTATCGCCTTACACTTGTGACATGGTTTAGGTGTTTTGTTTTTTGCTCTTTGGTAAATGGGTAAGGAGTCTGATTCAAGACCCATCTATCATATGCACTACTCAGGGGTCGTTACCAACTGAACTAGGCTCGTGGAGACCATAGCGCTTCCATTCCCATTAACGGAATGAACAGAGTACACAGGGAGAGGAAACATTTGCTATCTTTCCTTACAAGCCACTGCTGACAGGCATAGGACTACTGGTAAAGAGATGTGTGCTGAACATTCTTTTCTGAAACACACTTTACAAAAGCACTGGTACTTACTACAGAATGACCCAGCTATTGGACATGTAGTTCCAGAACAACTATGTGTTACATTTAAAAGGGCTAAGTCGTTGCGTGACAGTCTAGTGCATAGTCACTTCAATGGGGTCAACCCAAGGCGCCACTGCATAGTGTTGGGCACTTACACATGTGGGGGCTGCCCCTACTGTAGATACATACATGTTGGTAGATCTGTCCTTCTCCCCAATGGTAGCACCTTTCAATTAAAACATTACGTAAATTGTCAGACCGAACTAGTGGTCTATTTATTATTATGTCCCTGCGGGTCTTTTTATATAGGAAAAACTAAGAGACCGCTATGGAGGCGAATATCTGAACATATACAGAATGTGAACAATGATGAGTCTCTCACTCCTATTATTATTATTATTTAGTATTTATATAGCGCCGACATATTACGCAGCGCTGTACAATGTATATATATATATATATATATATATATATATATATATATCTTGTCACTAACTGTCCCTCAAAGGAGCTCACAATCTAATCCCTACCATTGCCATATGGCTATATTATGTAGTGTAAGTACTGTAGTCTAGGGCCAATTTTTTAGGGGTAGCCAATTAACTTATCGATATGTTTTTGGAATGTGGGAGGAAACCGGAGTGCCCGGAGGAAACCCACGCAGACACGGAGAGAACATACAAACTCTTTGCAGATAGTGCCCTGGCTGGGATTCGAACCAGGGACCCAGCGCTGCAAGGCGAGAGATCTAACCACTACGTCACCGTGCTGCTCGACATGTAAGACAATGCCCGAAATGCACTACCAATAGATTGCGGTTTGTAGGTCTTGATAGAATACATGAAACTATACGGGGGGGGGTAACTTTGATCGCTTGCTCCTTCAAAGAGAAACCAGATGGATCTATAATCTAAAAGCATGTCAATCCCCGGGTCTGAACGAGACCTTCGGTTTTGCTCATTTCCTACCTCATTAGGTTTGTGTTGATGGTCTGCCGATTTGGTTATTCTCCTCCCCTTTAACCTGTAAACGGTCCCCCGTGGGCCGCTTGAGCTGTTTGCATCGGATCGCGATGTTCCCCACTGTTTAGCATATGATGAGTTTTTTTTACGCCATTTCACATGCAGGTCTGGAGACTATGATGCCCCGGACAGGCATGCATTCCTCTTCCAGTCCCAACAGCTATTCGTTAGGTTGGTTAATAGGGTTTACACTTTGTGCCCATTTAGACCTCGAGCTATTAATAAAGTATATATATATATAATTAATCTTTGATTCTTCTGGAGCTTTTTTGTAGATAATTAATTTAGTCACTAGTTGCTGTGGGTGACTGCTATGTCTGTATGTTGTTTGTGTACCTGTCTCTGTGGAGCCACCGTAGCTCTGCTGGGTCGCGTCAGTGGGAGTTGACACGCAGCGGTGAGAGGTTTTCCACACTTCCTCCCTTCTGGTCCGCACGCGCAACTTCCGCCCATGACGCGTACTTCCGCCGGGCTCCGATTGGCTACCACAGAGGATTTGAATGGCCGCACAGTACTGCAAGACATGCCTTCTGATGACGCCGTGAGAACGGCGAAACATGTAAAGGACGTGCTTGCATGAGACGCCGTCCCCTCCCGCAGCACCCGCAGTCTTCCTGTATGGGACTTGCATACCTTTTCCAGCCTGGCCACAGATTGACGTCTGCTTCTGCAGGCCACCTGCATCTCTTGGAGCCAGTCTCTTTCCACATGGACTGCAAACGCTAGTTTCCATACAGCCAGCGAATGGGGAATCTGGAGACTCTTTCTCTGGCCGGTTAGTTGCGACACTGGATTACAGCGCAGCGGATCCAGGGAGATTCTACATCACAGGTGGACTACTCAAGCTCCTTTCCCAAGACGGTGGAGTGGTGAGATAATCCTGTTGCTAATTCCAACATGATGGGAACTCTTGCTTACATTAGTTGCTGCATTTAACCTGAACCCTGCTTGTGCTGCTTTGCTTTCTAACCCACACCCATTGCGGCTGCTGGATTGAACTGTACTATATATCCAACATTGAGATTTGGAGTAGGCTATAGCATGAAATTTTATGCCGCTACCAACATTATTCATATAGTTCTATCCTGGCCAGGAGCATGCTTGGTGGTATGCATGACTGGTGTTAGCGTGAGGGGATGGCCATCTCATGGGGTTTTTAACACACATTTTTTCAGTATTTATGTTTTTCAATAAATGGTACTATTTTACAAACTTTCTTGAGGTTCTTCAGATTATTCTTGTAGATTGGTGAGCACCTGTAGTCCATAGATCGCCCTATTTATGTGCAGATTGTACTGGTAAAGAGAGCAGAGGGGGGCCCACATCCTCACAAGATCCCTTCCTGCACAGGTCAAAAGATTACCTTTCATAATTCCAACTCACGTGTGATCAGAGTCCTCCTTGATGCAAAGAAGGCAGCTTTCAGAATGAATAAAAATAGCCATACACTGGTCGATTTGCCATCAGATTCGACCAACAGAGCGCCCTGCAGTGACACAGGAAGTTATAAACGGATGCCGCCGGATGCCGTGATGTGGAAGGTGATGAGGAGAAGATGCCAGTCGGGAGCCGGGAGGTGATGCGGAGAAGATGCAGGGAAACAGCTTCAGGTAATGTATACATGCATAGATCGTACACCGCTACATGCGCTCCCTACCCACGGGCCATCAATTTCCCGCACGGAGCGATCGTTCTATTTCGGGACGAAATAGATCGAAATTTAGCGTTGAGCGTGAACGATTTGACAGCAGATTCGATCCCAGTGATCAAATCTGCTGTCGATCGGTGGGTAATCGGCCTAGTGTATGGCCAGCTTTAGATCTGAAATAGATTGCCCCAGGCATCAGCAAAGGGCATTTAAGAGTACCTGCTGTCTGCTGGGGTCCATTGTTCTTCTGATCCTGTCTTTCCTGCAAAATTGACCCATGCCATCTGTTCTTTTATTAAAGAAGACTCTCCTTGGATTCGTCAGATTGTCTACAGTCATCAGTAAATGGTCCACACAAGAAATACTACTACAGTGTTCTCCCCTGAGCCAAATAGGTGGGCGGGCCACCCGGGTAAGATTACACCTCGCCCGGCTGCCAACACGTGGCTGTAATTGAAGGTCGGGCTGTTCTGCTCCTCTGCGTCATAAATCCCCCCCGGCTGACAGCACGTGCCTGTGAATAGTGAAGCCAATGCTGTTCTGCTCCTCAGTGTACGAGATCTCGTTGAGCTTGTACAGTCATTGAATTAGCATGGACTGGGCGTGACCATTTACATCCTGATCAGGCAGCCGCTGTGTTCCCAGGATCGTAGTCAGGAAGCCAGTCAGCGTGTGAAGCTGCGGGTCGGGGAATGGGATATGTGCCTGCAGCTTCTGTGTGAGTTTGTATGAGAGCAGCCCCGCTACCCCCCTTCATTGTGAAACTGTTCTCTGGAAGAAGCCAGGGAGACCGGTGTTGTGTCTGATTACGCTGCCTGTTGATTTGTGCTGCCCCGCATGCGCAATAGGAGACTGTGCGGCCACATTTCCTATTGAATGATGCTGCTGGTGCTAAAATACTAAATATCTCCGCTTCCACACATACACTCCTCAAATTTTCAGTGTAGGGAGGGGACCCTCAGAACGACCTCAATGCCAAATTGCAGCCCCCGAGACCCGCTGGTTCCTGAGATAGGTTTCTGTAATCTATCTTCTGAACCAGCAGGGCTCAGGGGCTGCAATTTAGCATAGAGGTGTTTTGGGAGGTCCCCTCCCTACCCTGGAAATTTGAGGAGTGTATGTGTGGAAGCGGAGATATTTAGTATTTTACCACCTGCAGCATGATTAACTTCACACTGAGCATGCGTGCTACTCAGCGTGGAAGGGAGCTTCCGGGGGCAGCGCATTCAGACATTACACCAGCTGTAAAGCCATTCAGCCAGAACTTCTCCCTAACCCCCTCCTGGTAGAACTGATAAGGACCCGGGGCTTGCAGAGATGAGACTGCAGGGTCCTAATGCTGACCTGTTAAAGTAAAGGTGTCCATACATCTAGTGATGATGGGCAGATTCAACCAAGAGACAAATCTCTCTCTAATCAAATCTGATTAGAGAGAGATCTGTTGGGTGCCCATACACTGCTGGTTGATTCCCGATTGATTTCAGCTTGAAATCTCTCAGGAATCATCCGAATCCGCCGCCTCGCCCTCCTGGTGTATAAATGTACCCCTGTGTGTGCATTTATACATTACCTGTCCTGTGTCACCCACTGCGCAGTGCTCATCTGTCTGCTGCTTCCTGCTCCTCCTTTTGCACGTCACATGCTGCAGGTGTTTATTGCGTGGTGTGTGTGACGTCACTCGCGCTATACGCCGGCAGCGTGAGGCACAAATGGAAGAGGAAGAAGCTGAAGACAGATGGGTACTGTGCAGGGGGCAACATAGGACAGGTAATGTAAAAATACACACACATTTACACACTTTGTGAACAGCGCTGTGGGTTTCGTAGTTCATCCCAATAAGATATCGCTCACTGTTACCGCACACAACCGATCAAACATGGTGGCCCAGCATCTTGCAGCATGTCTGTCGTCCCAAAATAGGTTGCGTCGTTGATTAGGCATGCTCTTGGCGGCACCAATTTTTATCCAATTTGATAATTATCGAATTGGATGGTTGATCAGCCGCCAAGTCAAGAAAAGTATGGCCAACTTAAGTAAACCTCAATATGTGTTTCACTGACTGAAGTTTTCGTTGACTGACAGAAAGGGAAAGAAATATAGGTTTTTACTTACCTGGGACCTGTAGTCCTTCAGTTCCCTCGCTGTCCTCCCACTCTGCTCTATTATGTGCTCCTCCAAAATCTAGCTGGCTGGGCTACTGCGCATGTGCTGTCCTGGCCATGTGCATCCTCAATTGTGCATCCATGTCCTGGAGCATTCTGTGTATGCACATTTGAGACATTTTACAAACTGTGCATGCCCAGAACGCTGCTGGCCATGGGAACTGAATAGAGGTGGTGCATGTGGCTAGCACAGCACATAGTGTGACAGCTGCACAACAGAAAGGACCTGGGGGACAGCAAGGCACCTGAAGGACTACAGGGGGCTGGAAGACGCCCCAGGTAAGTAACATTTAATGTCTTTCCCTCACTTTAGGTCGTCTTTAATTACTAATTTAATCCTACCATAGTCATAGTCTAATGCCTTACCATATTATTATCATGTATTTATATAGCTCAGACATCTCCTGCAGCACTTTACAGAGTACATAGTCATGTCACTGACTGTCCTCAGAGGAGCTCACAATCTAATCCTGTCATAGTGTAATATCCTACCATATTTATTATGATGCATTTATAGCACTGACATCTTCTGCCACACTTTAGACTACATAGTCATGTCACTGACTGACTGTCCTTAGAGGAGCTCACAATCTAATCCTACCATAGTCATAGTCTAATGTCCTACCATATTATTATTATGTATTTATATAGCACTGACATCTTCTGCAGCACTGTACAGAGTACATAGTCATGTCACTGACTGTCCTCAGAGGAGCTCACACTCTAATCCTGCCATAGTCATAGCTCCGCCTAAGCCACGCCCACATTCAGTTGCATGGCAACACCCATTTTTTTGCGCTGGCCCTTCATTCCCCCGGGTTGCTCCCCACCCGGCTACTTTTTCATGCCACCCGGCTGGAAAGAAATTCTGGGGAGAACACTGTACTATCTGTAGTGTTAAATGTCATTCCAATTTTTATCTCAGATAATACGTTCATAACAGTTTCTGTTAGGAGAGAAACCTGCTTTGATCTCCCCTCAGGGTTTCACTATAAGATAACCTGTGTCCAACATATGACAATATTTGATATAGAAATAATATCCAACATAGCCTACATTTAGTCATGCACCTCTTTTTATAAATTGTCAATAAAAAAGTAAGTAAATAGACAAATATAAATTGAGCCATGTTTATATGATGTGGGGGGATGTGTGTATAAGGTGGGGTAGATATGGAAATACTAAGGGGAAGGGGGGTGGTAGTATAGTTATACTAAGGGGAAATGACAATACTGGGGAAATAATTACAACACTGGGGAAAAATGACTATGCAGGGAAAATACCAGTAATTTGTGGAGAGTATGGCTTCAATTCATCAAGCATTACCGCATTCGGTAATGCTGAAAACAGCTGACTTTACGGAGCACTTAGTAAAATGTTAATTCATGAAAATTGTTACTGCATGAGAAGCTGACATTCCTGACATTCCTGAGCAGTGAGATAAATCACCGACTTGTTCGGTAATTACCTCAACACGTCAGTAAAATGTCAATTCATCAAGCTTACAGCATTCGATAACATGTGCGGTGATTATCTCCAGCTCTCCCGTCGATAACAAGCTTGGAATGCCTTCAGTGTGGATGTCTCTGTGTTTGACAGGAGCAGTCAGCTAATAGAAATGTCCCCTGTCCCCTGCAAGTGCTGATAGGTCACACAGGCTTCTCTTTAAAGGAGTTCTGTGGGGGGTTGTGGAAGAGAAAAACGGACACTTACTTTGGGCTTCTATCAGCCCCGTGCAGCGGTAATGTCCCACGCCGTCCTCCTCCCATCTGCCGTTCTCCGCCGCCGGCCCCGGTCTAAGCGGCATGGGATCCAACTGCGGCTGCGCTAGAGTGGCCGCGCACCCCGCTCGCTTCCGCCTGCGTCATCAGAAGCTTACTGCGCAAGTGCCTTACAAGGCTCCGTTGTACTGCGCCTGCGCAGTAAGCCTCAGATGACGCGAGCGGAGGCACGGCAACGCGCATTATTCGTCTGTATGTCAGACGAATAATAGCCCGGTGCCGGCTGCGGGGAACGGCGGATGGGAGCAGGACGTCGTGGGACATTACCGCTGCATGGGGCTCATAGAAGCCCAAGGTAAGTGGCAGTTATTCTCTTCAGAAACCCCCACAGAACCCGTTTAACCACTTCCCGACCGCCCACTACACAGGGGCGGCGGGGAAGTGGAGCCCTGCAGGACGGCCTCACCCACAGAGGCGGCGGTCCATTTAAGGGCATGGGCGGAGCGATCGCGTCATCCGTGACGCGATCCTCCGCCGGCGCCTGTCACCGCTCGCTCGCCGCAACATCCCGCCGGCTATACGGAAGCGCCGGCGGGATGTTAACCCCGCGATCGCCGCATACAAAGTGTATAATACACTTTGTAATGTTTACAAAGTGTATTATACAGGCTGCCTCCTGCCCTGGTGGTCCCAGTGTCCGAGGGACCACCAGGGCAGGCTGCAGCCACCCTAGTCTGCACCCAAGCACACTGATTTCTCCCTCCCCTGCCCCAGATCGCCCACAGCACCCATCAGACCCCCCCCTGCCCACCCCCCAGACCCCTGTTTGCACCCAATCACCCCCCTAATCACCCATCAATCACTCCCTGTCACTATCTGTCAACGCTATTTTTTTTTATCCCCCCCCCCTGCTCCCTGCCCCCTCCTGATCACCCCCCACCCCTCAGATTCTCTCCAGACCACCCCCCCCTGTTTACTGTATGCATCTATCCCCCTGATCACCTGTCAATCACCCGTCAATCACCCGTCAATCACCCCCTGTCACTGCCACCCATCAATCAGCCCCTAACCTGCCCCTTGCGGGCAATCTGATCACCCCCCCACACCAATAGATCGCCCACAGATCCGACATCAGATCACCTCCCAAATCCATTGTTTACATCTATTCTCTCCTCTAAACACCCACTAATTACCCATCAATCACCCATCAATCACCCCCTATCACCACCTGTCACTGTTACCTATCAGATCAGACCCTAATCTGCCCCTTGCGGGCACCCAATCACCTGCCTACACGCTCAGATTGCCCTCAGACCCCCCCCTTATCAATTCGCCAGTGCATTAATTACATCTGTTCTTCCCTGTAATAACCCACTGATCACCTGTCAATCACCTGCCAATCACCTATCACCCATCAATCACCCCCTGTCACTGCCACCCATCAATCAGCCCCTAACCTGCCCCTTGCGGGCAATCTGATCACCCACCCACACCATTAGATCGCCCGCAAACCCGCCGTCAGATTACCTCCCAAATGTATCGTTTACATCTGTTATCTTCTCTAAACACCCACTAATTACCCATCAATCACCCATCAATCACCCCCTATCACCACCTGTCACTTTTACCTATCAGATCAGACCCTAATCTGCCCCTTGCGGGCACCCAATCACCCGCCCACACGCTCAGATTGCCCTCTGACCCCCCCCCCCCCCCTTATCAATTCGCCAGTGCATTAATTACATCTGTCCTTCCCTGTAATAACCCACTGATCACCTGTCAATCACCTGCCAATCACCTATCACCCATCAATCACCCCCTGTCACTGCCACCCATCACTCAGCCCCTAACCTGCCCCTTGCGGGCAATCTGATCACCCACCCACACCATTAGATCGCCCGCAAACCCGCCGTCAGATTACCTCCCAAATGTATCGTTTACATCTGTTATCTTCTCTAAACACCCACTAATTACCCATCAATCACCCATCAATCACCCCCTATCACCACCTGTCACTTTTACCTATCAGATCAGACCCTAATCTGCCCCTTGCGGGCACCCAATCACCCGCCCACACGCTCAGATTGCCCTCTGACCCCCCCCCCCCCCCTTATCAATTCGCCAGTGCATTAATTACATCTGTCCTTCCCTGTAATAACCCACTGATCACCTGTCAATCACCTGCCAATCACCTATCACCCATCAATCACCCCCTGTCACTGCCACCCAACAATCAGCCCCTAACCTGCCCCTTGTGGGCAAACTGATCACCCACCCACACCAATAGATCGCCCGCAGATCCGACATCAGATCACCACCCAAGCGCAGTGTTTCCATCTATTCTCTCCTCTAAACACCCACTAATTACCCATCAATCACCCATCAATCACCCCCTATCACCACCTGTCATTGTTACCCATCAGATCAGACCCTAATCTGCCCCTTGCGGGCACCCAATCGCCCGCCTACAATCTCAGATTGCCCTCAGACCCCCCCTTATCAATTCGCCAGTGCAATATTTACATCTGTTCTCCCCTGTAATAACCCACTGATTACCTGTCAATCACCTATCAATCACCCATCAATCACCCCCTGTCACTGACACCCATCAATCACCCGCTGTCACTGACACCCATCAATCAGCCCCTAACCTGCCCCTTGTGGGCAAACTGATCACCCACCCACACCAATAGATCGCCCGCAGATCCGACAACAGATCACCACCCAAGCGCAGTGTTTCCATCTATTCTCTACCCTAAACACCCACTAATTACCCATCAATCACCCCCTGTCACTGCTACCTATCAGATTAGACCCCTATCTGCCCCTAGGGCACTCAATCACCCGCCCACACCCTCAGAATGCCCTCAGACCCCAGCCCTGATCACCTCGCCAGTGCATTGCTTGCATCTATTCTCCCCTCTAATCACACCTTGAGACACCCATCAATCACCTCCTGTCACCCCCTAGCACACCTACCCATCAGATCAGGCCCCAATTTGCCCCGTGTGGGCTCCTGATCACTCGGCCAAACCCTCAGACCCCCTTCCGATCACCTCCCCAGTGCATTGATTGCATCTATTTTCCCCTCTAACCACCCCCTGAGACACCCATCAATCACCTCCTGTCACCCCCCTAGCACTCCTATCCATCAGATCAGGCCCAATACAACCTGTCATCTAAAAGGCCACCCTGCTTATGACCGGTTCCACAAAATTCACCCCCTCATAGACCACCTGTCATCAAAATTTGCAGATGCTTATACCCCTGAACAGTCATTTTGAGACATTTGGTTTCCAGACTACTCACGGTTTTGGGCCTGTAAAATGCCAGGGCGGTATAGGAACCCCACAAGTGACCCCATTTTAGAAAAAAAAGACACCCCAAGGTATTATGTTAGGTGTATGACGAGTTCATAGAAGATTTTATTTTTTGTCAAAAGTTAGCGGAAAATAATTTTTATTGGTTTTTTTTCACAAAGTGTCATTTTTCACTAACTTGTGACAAAAAATAAAATCTTCTATGAACTTGCCATACACCTAACGGAATACCTTGGGGTGTCTTCTTTCTAAAATGGGGTCACTTGTGGGGTTCCTATACTGCCCTGGCATTTTAGGGGCCCAAAACCGCGAGGAGTAGTCTAGAAAACAAATGCTTCAAAATGACCTGTGAATAGGACGTTGGGCCCCTTAGCGCACCTAGGCTGCAAAAAAGTGTCACACATGTGGTACCGCCGTACTCAGGAAAAGTAGTATAATGTGTTTTGGGGTGTATTTTTACACATACCCATGCTGGGTGGGAGAAATTTCTATGTAAATGGACAATTGTGTGTAAAAAAATCAAACAATTGTCATTTACAGAGATATTTCTCCCACTTAGCATGGGTATGTGTAAAAATACACCCCAAAACGCATTATACTACTTCTCCTGAGTACAGCGGTACCACATGTGTGGCACTTTTTTACACCCTAAGTACGCTAAGGGGCCGAAAGTCCAATGAATACCTTTAGGATTTCACAGGTCATTTTGCGACATTTGGTTTCAAGACTACTCCTCACGGTTTAGGGCCCCTAAAATGCCAGGGCAGTATAGGAACCCCACAAATGACCCCATTCTAGAAAGAAGACACCCAAAGGTATTCCGTACGGAGTATGGTGAGTTCATAGAAGATTTTATTTTTTGTCACAAGTTAGCGGAAAATGACACTTTGTGAAAAAAAAACTATTAAAATCAATTTCCGCTAACTTGTGACAAAAAAATAAAAACTTCTATGAACTCACCATACTCCTAACGGAATACCTTGGGGTGTCTTCTTTCTAAAATGGGGTCATTAGTGGGGTTCCTATACTGCCCTGGCATTTTAGGGGCCCTAAACCGTGAGGAGTAGTCTTGAAACAAAAATGACCTGTGAAATCCTAAAGGTACTCATTGGACTTTATGCCCCTTAGTGCAGTTAGGGTGCAAAAAAGTGCCACACATGTGGTATCGCCGTACTCGGGAGAAGTAGTACAATGTGTTTTGAGGTGTATTTTTACACATACCCATGCTGGGTGGGAGAAATACCTCTGTAAATGACAATCTTTTGATTTTTTTACACACAATTGTCCATTTACAGAGGTATTTCTCCCACCCAGCATGGGTATGTGTAAAAATACACCTCAAAACACATTGTACTGCTTCTCCCGGGTATGGCGATACCACATGTGTGGCACTTTTTTGCACCCTAACTGCGCTAAAGGGCCCAAAGTCCAATGAGTACCTTTAGGATTTCACAGGTCATTTTGAGAAATTTCGTTTCAAGACTACTCCTCACGGTTTAGGGCCCCTAAAATGCCAGGGCAGTATAGGAACCCCACAAATGACCCCATTTTAGAAAGAAGACACCCCAAGGTATTCCGTTAGGAGTATGGTGAGTTCATAGAAGTTTTTATTTTGTTGTCAAAAGTTAGCGGAAATTGATTTTAATTGTGTTTTTTCACAAAGTGTCATTTTCCGCTAACTTGTGACAAAAAATAAAATCTTCTATGAACTCGCCATACTACTAACGGAATACCTTGGGGTGTCTTCTTTCTAAAATGGGGTCATTTGTGGGGTTCCTATACTGCCCTGGCATTTTAGGGGCCCTAAACCGTGAGGAGTAGTCTTGAAACGAAATTTCTCAAAATGACCTGTGAAATCTTAAAGGTACTCATTGGACTTTGGGCCCTTTAGCGCAGTTAGGGTGCAAAAAAGTGCCACACATGTGGTATCGCCGTACTCAGGAGAAGTAGTATAATGTGTTTTGTGGTGTATTTTTACACATACCCATGCTGAGTGGGAGAAATATCTCTGTAAATGGACAATTGTGTGTAAAAAAAATTAACAAATTGTCATTTACAGAGATATTTCTCCCACCCAGCATGGGTATGTGTAAAAATACACCCCAAAACACATTATACTACTTCTCCTGAGTATGGCAATACCACATGTGTGGCACTTTTTTGCAGCCTAACTGCGCTAAGGGGTCCAAAGTCCAATGAGCACCTTTAGGCTTTACAGGGGTGCTTACAATTTAGCACCCCCCAAAATGTCAGGACAGTAAACACACCCCACAAATGATCCCATTTTGGAAAGTAGACCCTTCAAGGTATTCAGAGAGGGGCATGGTGAGTCCGTGGCAGATTTCATTTTTTTTTGTCGCAAGTTAGAAGAAATGGAAACTTTTTTTTTTTTTTTTTTTTCTCACAAAGTGTCATTTTCCGCTTACTTGTGACAAAAAATAATATCTTCTATGAACTCACTATGCCTCTCAGTGAATACTTTGGGATGTCTTCTTTCCAAAATGGGGTCATTTGGGGGGTATTTATACTATCCTGGAATTCTAGCCCCTCATGAAACATGACAGGGGGTCAGAAAAGTCAGAGATGCTTGAAAATGGGAAAATTCACTTTTTGCACCATAGTTTGTAAACGCTATAACTTTTACCCAAACCAATAAATATACACTGAATGGGTTTTTTTTTTATCAAAAACATGTTTGTCCACATTTTTCGCGCTGCATGTATACAGAAATTTTACTTTATTTGAAAACTGTCAGCACAGAAAGTTAAAAAAATCATTTTTTTGCCAAAATTCATGTCTTTTTTGCTGAATATAATAAAAAGTAAAAATCGCAGGAGCAATTAAATAGCACCAAAAGAAAGCTTTATTAGTGACAAGAAAAGGAGCCAAAATTCATTTAGGTGGTAGGTTGTATGAGCGAGCAATAAACCGTGAAAGCTGCAGTGGTCTGAATGGAAAAAAAGTGGCCGGTCCTTAAGGGGTAGAAAGCCCTAGGTCCTCAAGTGGTTAAACCCTCCAGGCAGTGAGCAGAGAGAAGGGACAAAAGATATTTTCCAGGTTCCCTTCGGTGGTATAACCCTTTGAGTCCCTGTTTGAAAATGCAAAGATGCTGGTGGTGAAATCACCAAGCATGGCATGTGTAATGTCTCCAGGAAGTTAATCTACATTGTGGCAATTACGTAAAATGTTAGGAAAGACTGATGGACAGATTCAGAGCAGCGGAGGCAGAATAAAAAAACAGTAACTATAACACATGTTTACATCTAAAGGGATGTCGGGATGCCTTCTATTGTACATTTCTGGTAGCAGCTTGAAACAACACAGAGACATTCCAAGCTGCTCTGCACTGCTCTGCTGTTATCAAACAGTCTTTGATGAATTGAAGCCGTAATAGTTCGGTAACTTAAAGCGGAATATAACCCTGCATTTCAACTTTGCTCTAAAACATTATTTACAGTATATTATATGCAACCAGCATTTTTTTTTTTTTACTAGACCAGCATTGGAAGGGTTACACAGGGCTTTAAAGTTCCTGGAGATTTCTGCAGACGCATCTGAACTTGAGATAGATACATTTTGTTTACATAAATGTATCTAAGTGTTGAATGTGACTCATCTCTCTCACTGAGAAGGAGTTGGAGGACAGCCAAAGAGTGTGAAACATTTCTAAATATATACATATAACTAAATAGAATGTAACTATCTGAACGTCTGCATATCTCTCCACGGAACTTAAAACCTCTGTGTTTAACCCTTCCAATGCTGGTCTAGTAAAAAAAAAATGCTTTTTGCATATAATATGCTGTAAATAATGTTTTAGAGCAAAGTTGAAATGCAGGGTTATATTCCGCTTTAACGAACCTCTACTGCACATGGGAAAATATTGATGAATCAGTGAAGTGTAAAATACCGAATGCGGTATTTTAACGACTGGGGTTTTGTTATCGAACAGCCTTTGATGAATTGATGTTTATGTGTGTTGACTAGGCATATTGTCCTGGCTCTGACTGAACTGAGTTGTGAGATGCCAGCCATAAACTATGGCACATGTAGGGGACCACTAGAAAACTGGCAAACAAGTCACAGCAGTTATATAAAAGTATCATGTATGGCAATTACTGCAAGGGGGATGATCAGGATAGTGACAGGTGTACTATCACCTCCTCTGTAACAAAGTATGTCCACCCCGACCTTTGCTCTGCTCAATATATAACAACAATCACACAATTACCTCTTCTAGACTTCAGCCATTTCCAGCAACGTCTCCCCTCCATTTTCTGTTATCATTTCCTCTACTGCTGCCCACATTACTTCCCGTCTTTGTGGTAATTTTTTCCTATATGTGCGTTCCATCTGTAGATGTGTGATCGCCATCTTGTGGTGAATTGGCTAACTGCAGCTTCCATTCCCTAGCAATGGAACTATGGACAGATGTACGTGACAATATCCTAGAGGTTTGCAACGAATAAAATCCCAGAACGAAGAAAGATTACAAAATTGTTAAATTGTTTGTCTGATGTGGCTTTAACCACTTCCTGCAATCTGGATGCACCTCAACGTCCAGTTGGCCAACTGTTCCTGCAAATAGGATGTACAGGTGCGTCCTGTCATTTTCCTGCTACAACGCCATATACACGTGTGCTCCTGGCAAGTCCAATGTGTGCACTTTTACCTTAACTAAAAGGATACCCGAAGTGACATGTGACATGATGAGATAGACATGTGTATGTACAGTGCCTAGCAACAAATAACTATGCTGTGTTCCTTTTTTTCTTTCTCTGCCTGAAAGAGTTAAATATCAGGTATGTAAGTGGCTGACTCAGTCCTGACTCAGACAGGAAGTGACTACAGTGTGACCCTCACTGATAAGAAATTCCAACTATAAAGCACTTTCCTAGCAGAAAATGGCTTCTGAGAGCAGGAAAGAGGTAAAAAGGGGAATTTCTTATCAGTGAGGGTCACACTGTAGTCTCTTCCTGTCTGAGTCAGGACTGAGTCAGCCACATACATACCTGATATTTAACTCTTTCAGGCAGAGAAAGAAAAAAAAGGAACTCAGCATAGTTATTTGTGTGCTAGGCACTGTACATACACATGCCTATCCCATCATGTCACATGTCACCTCGGGTATCCTTTAACATTTTTTTTTAACCTTTTTAGCTCTTCTCAATTCTTTTTCAGGATCACCTACAGGTGATCCTAAAAAACAATCAGAACCATGTATCTGGGGGTTCTGCAAGTCTACAGCAGTGAGGAAGCAGGCCTAGCACCGATGGCAGGGGGCAGGACAACACCTTCTCTAACACTGTAGCTCTGTCCCTTTGCCATCATAATATCATTATTCCGTGGCGTTCGTTGCTCCTGAAAAGGAGTTTTTCTGTCTCTTTGACACACATAGAGGGATGCCGTCCTGTACCTGATCCAGCAGCAGCTCCACAAAAAAGAGGCAAAGTGTGTTAGTTTGGCATGGGAGATGGTAGGCATAGCATAGCTCACACTGTAATGAATGGGCAGTGGTGCTGAGGCTTACTGCTCCCCGATCACTCCTGTGCCGCTCTATTGCACTTCAAAACACCCCATTAGCACTCATGCAGTATGTCCAATCCACCCCCCTTGTCCTGCGGTCTGGATGGGAGCACATGCGCCGGGTAAGTAGGAGCTGGGGGAGCAAATGCACCACGAAGAGCTCAGGGAGCGTGGCCACAAAAGAGGAATGGGCATTCTGTGCATGCACAGGTTGGCTGAGTGATGATCACTTATGGTGCATTTTGCAGCGCAGCTGCACGGAAGTAATCATAATCAGTGGGAGCTGTAAGCCTCAGCACTTGTCCACACATAACAAAAGCCTTCGCTAATATTGCATGCAGAAAAAAAAGACATCCATGGCACTATAAACACGAACGCTGGATAATCCATTATAAAATAGCAAAAATCTTTATTAGGAATCCAATAACATAATCAATTAAAAACCAGCGGTGGTGAATACAAGGACAAGGTGTGCATAAATACACAAATTACGTGCTGATGAACACAACAAATCACATCCTCCAGGTACCTACACTAATCACTGCAAGTGTCAGCGCTATTTTGCATAATAAATCCGCAATAAACACCTCAATAGATCAAAGTAAGCTGCAGCCTCCATATAACATAAGGCCAGTTGCAGGCAAAACTGGAATTCACAATGATTAATGAACTAAGTCTTACCCAGGGATGTAGGCACTACCCGCACGCCGAGCCCTGCATCACGTCCGCGTCCTCCCGCAGTCCTCACGGAATCCTCCGTTCAGCCGCAATCCATCCCCGGTACGCAGCTCAGTCGGGCTCAGTCTGACTGGGGTCTTCTGCACAGAAGGTCCGGGCATGCACATAAGGCCCCCCACTGACATCACTGAGCCGCTTACCGGAGAACATTGCAGCTAAACAGAGGCACTAAGGAGGACGGCGAGGGACACATCCATGCTTATGGGGCTGGAGGAAGGACCGGGTAAGTAAAAAAATGGCTATTTGACTCATATCTGAGTCTCTTTAACTGAGAAGGATGTGAAGACTGCTATATTTATTTCCTTTCAGGGCCCTTTTAGGCCAGTTTTACATCATTTTTTGTGTTGCAGTCAGCATACGATACTCCTGTCGCATCCCCACCACAATGCAAAAAATGACAAATTTATGACCCTGCAGCAGAAGGTGCTGACAGGGTAATATGCATATTCAGGTGTGTGATTCAGACCCTACTGACCAGAAAGATCAGCAGGACTGCCAGGCAACCGGTATTGTTTAAAAGGAAGTAACCATATTTTTCAGAAGATAAGAAGCACTTTTCACCCCACCAAATTGAGGGGAAAACTCAGTGCATCTTATAGTTCCAATCACACGTATTCGGACTGGAGCAAGGTGTCCCTCTCCGAATATCTATATTTTGCAGGGTCTGCTGCCACCAGTAGTCACAGTGCATCAGAAAGAGGAGTGCCCTGAGGCTGCAGAGAGCACACGCTGCTCCGACCAACAGGAAGAAGCTGCACATAGCCTTCAGCAGGCTTCGGGAAGCCATCTACCAATGAGGCAGGAGACATGTCACGGCCACCTTCTGCTGCCATTCCTTAATTGGAGCCGATGGTCTTGGGGGCGGGACCATGGCTCCATCATTGGATCCAATCACTGCACCCTCTCAGTAGCAGTGACATCTGATAGGTGACTGCTACTAAGGGAGTGCAGTGATTGGCCCCACGTTATTTGCAGTACTAATCAATGCTGCTATAACCACAATCTAAAACATGCAAATGAAAACATTTTCTGATAAAAATCTTAATTTTTTAAGATGAAATTACAGTAAAATAAGAGTTTATTACAGTATGTCACAGGAAGTAGGTGCTGAGGACCAAAACTGAGATGAGGTTTAAATTCAGCAAAACAAGCAAATTTCTACAGACATGACACAGAGATAATCCAACCAAGTCACTGCTGGCTAATTAACTGGCAGCTTATTGATCGGTGTAACCACCCTAAACGACTTTCCCTCTCCCTCCTGCTTCTGCTTCCCCCGACCACCTGCTACTCAGCTGAAGATTGTGCTCTGCATTTCATCAGTAAAATTTGCCTAACACAACAGCTTCACTCCTCTACACCCCCCTCCCCCGGCCCTCAGTCTACCCACCCCACCAGTCAGTGCTGGCTTCAATGCTTTGCCTCAATATTATTTGATTGTCATATCAACCTCCCCCCACCCCTCCTTCAGTTAGAAGCCATTGTTCAAGAAATTGCCGTTTTTGACTAACTTGCATGGGACATGTAAACCTCACTGCACAGATATTTCTTGAGCTGTTCTTCTACTGCAGCACTCTGCACAGACTCCTGAACAGCATAGCCAGGTATCTGAGGGAGATTCCTGCAAGGGGCAGCATACCTCCAGTGCACCAGTGGTGCTCAGCAGAGCTCGAATATTCGAGTAGCTAGAATATTCAAGCTCTTTTTCAGCTATTCGAGCTCGGTATTCGAGCTCCGAATAGCTGGAGCTATTCGAATGGGCTATTCGAGTGAACTCGAATAGCTCATTCACTATTCGCGCTATTCGAGCTAACAGCGCTATTCGAGCTCGAATACCGAGCTCGAATAGCGTCATAGCCCAGATTGATGTCCTTAGAGCCAATCAGAGGGCTCCCAGGCCCTCTGACGGCGGCCAATCACTGAGGGGGACCTTGGCCAGCCCTATAAATAGCGGCCGCCATGTTCTGTTTCTCCGTCCTTGCCCGACTTTGCACAGAGAGAGATTTGCTCCTTTGTGCGTTGGCTTAGCAAGAGCTTTATTGTGGTCATTTACCTAGCGTTTTTGCTCACATACACCTCCTATATACACCTATATTGTTGTTAGTTAGATAGACATTGTATTTTAGTTAGTAGCTTTTGTGTTACATAGAGAGAGACTCAGACAGCTGCTGCAGGCTTACAGCTTTAGGCCTCAGGGCCTTGCCTGTGTGGGCAGCTGTTCTCTCCTGTCCTCTGTTTATTTCTCATCTATACCAGTATTTCTGCTGTCCTTTAGTACTGATTGATTGTATTTTGTATTGTAGTTATATACTGTAACTGTACTAGGACACTCACTCAGTCACTGTTCATAGGCTACTAGCTCCTGCGTGTGCGTGCACTCACTGTCTGTGTACTGTACACACACTCTATTTCCTTCTGAATAGTTATATACTGTAACTGTACTAGGACACTCACTCACTGACACTGTTCATAGGCTACTAGCTCCTGCGTGTGCGTGCACTCACTGTCTGTGTACTGTAGTGTACACACACTCTATTTCCTTCTGAATAGTTATATACTGTAACTGTACTAGGACACTAACTGTCACTGTTCATAGGCTACTAGCTCCTGCGTGTGCGTGCACTCACTGTCTGTGTACTGTACACACACTCTATTTCCTTCTGAATAGTTATATACTGTAACTGTACTAGGACACTCACTGACTGTCACTGTTCATAGGCTAGCTCCTGCGTGTGCGTGCACTCACTGTCTGTGTACTGTAGTGTACACACACTCTATTTCCTTCTGAATAGTTATATACTGTAACTGTACTAGGACACTCACTCAGTCACTGTTCATAGGCTACTAGCTCCTGCGTGTGCGTGCACTCACTGTCTGTGTACTGTAGTGTACACACTATTTCCTTCTGAATAGTTATATACTGTAACTGTACTAGGACACTCACTGTCACTGTTCATAGGCTACTAGCTCCTGCGTGTGCGTGCACTCACTGTCTGTGTACTGTACACACACTATTTCCTTCTGAATAGTTATATACTGTAACTGTACTAGGACACTCACTCAGTCACTGTTCATAGGCTACTAGCTCCTGCGTGTGCGTGCACTCACTGTCTGTGTACTGTACACACACTCTATTTCCTTCTGAATAGTTATATACTGTAACTGTACTAGGACACTCACTGTCACTGTTCATAGGCTACTAGCTCCTGCATGTGCGTGCACTCACTGTCTGTGTAGTGTACACACACTCTATTTCCTTCTGAATAGTTATATACTGTAACTGTACTAGGACACTCACTGTCACTGTTCATAGGCTACTAGCTCCTGCGTGTGCGTGCACTCACTGTCTATCTATTTCCTTCTGAATAGATATATACTGTAACTGTACTAGGACACTCACTCAGTCACTGTTCATAGGCTACTAGCTCCTGCGTGTGCGTGCACTCACTGTCTGTGTACTGTACACACACTCTATTTCCTTCTGAATAGTTATATACTGTAACTGTACTAGGACACTCACTGACTGTCACTGTTCATAGGCTAGCTCCTGCGTGTGCGTGCACTCACTGTCTGTGTACTGTAGTGTACACACACTCTATTTCCTTCTGAATAGTTATATACTGTAACTGTACTAGGACACTCACTCACTGACACTGTTCATAGGCTACTAGCTCCTGCGTGTGCGTGCACTCACTGTCTGTGTACTGTAGTGTACACACACTCTATTTCCTTCTGAATAGTTATATACTGTAACTGTACTAGGACACTCACTCAGTCACTGTTCATAGGCTACTAGCTCCTGCGTGTGCGTGCACTCACTGTCTGTGTACTGTACACACACTCTATTTCCTTCTGATTACTGATTGATTATTGTAATTTCTGCCACTTCCAGACTTACTTACTGTTACTACTTACTGTACTAGTAGGGACACTCAGTCACTGTTCATAGGCTAGCTCCTGCGTGTGCGTGCACTCACTCACTGTCTGTGTACACACACTCTATTTCCTTGTGATTATTACTACTGATTATTGTAACTTCTAGTTGTACTTACTGACTCTGTTACTACTTACTTACTGTACTAGACACTCACTCAGTCACCTCGCCCACCAACCCACTCCATTAAAGTACCCCACTTTTCACCCGCCCTTTTCAAAAACTTTTGTGTTTACGCCCAAAACATCGAAGATGTCTGGAAGTGGCAGCCAGCGCGGTCTGGGCAAGGGGAAGGGCAGCAAGGGAATCAGGAGGAGAGGGAGCAGCATTGTGGCAAGCCGCGGGCGCGGCCGCGCCACCATGCACAGTTCCGCAGCAGCAGCAGCAGCGTCAGTGGCTAACATTCCTCCTATAGCCACTGGCCGTGGACGCCTTGGGCGCTGCCCAGCAGGAGCATCTGCAACTCACGCTGCAGAGACACAGCAGCAGCAGCGTGTAGCACCTGCTCCGATTTTCCTCCAGCCGGGTCGGAAACGTCCCATTGAGGAAAAGGATGCAGACACTGTGGTGCAATTGATGACGGAGGATGAGCAGCCCGCCATCAGCTCTGCATCCGAGGCCTCCACCCTCACCACCACCACCACCACCACCACCCCTGTTCGCAGCAGCCGCCCAGCAGGGCCTGGGGAGGAGGCCAGTTCACCGTCAGTCGCCGACCTGTCACTCAGCACTCTTTTGACCCCAGGCATGATGAGTCAATTGTCTGCTATTGTTGGCGATTTGGAGGAGGAGATGCTGATGGGCACTTTGGGGGATGAGGGATTGGACAGCAAGACTGTGGCGACAGTCAAGCAGCCCATCCATGCATCAGGAGAGGAGTTTGGGGGGTCATCATCCCAGCAGGACATGTTTCAGGAGGGGGAGGATGATGATGACACGGTGACAGACAGAGACTGGGTGCCACCAGCTCCAGGGGATGTCGTCATCAGCAGCTCTGAGGAGGAGGAGGAGGATGCGCTTGTGGGCCTTGCAAGGAGGCGCATTGGCAGCAGTAGGCAGGTCCCCCAGCCTGCTGGTGTCTCAGGCTCAGCAGCAGCAGCAGCAGCAGCATCTGCCAGTACCACCACCAGCCGCACCCAAGCCCCCCCCCCCCCCCCCCCCCAACCACCACAGGGAGACAGGCAGCAGCGGTTCCATGCCGTAGGGGGTTGTTTTTGTCACCAATCTGGTGCTTTTTCACCATGCCCACAGTGTACAGCAAGTACGCCACTTGCAACCACTGTCAGCGGAAGTTGAGCAGAGGTGCAGACCCCTTAAAGTTCAGCACCAGCTCGCTCATCAACCACCTTGCTGCGAAACATTTCCACCAGCATGAGGAGTTCCAGAGGCTGAAGGCATCTGGTGCTGGCAGTGGCACCACACCCATCACTGCACAGCCTTCAGCAGCAGCAGCAGCAACAGCAGCCACCCGCCCTCCTGCTCCTCCAGCAGCACCAGCAGGAGTGCGGAAACGCACTGCTCCTCCCCCCTCTGCAACTCCTGCCGCCGACACTGAGGCCTGTTCTGGCAGCCAGTCCTCAGTGGCCTCCTCTGCTGTGTCTGCTGATTCCCATGCCAGCAAAAGGCCACGCCAGAGCCTTTTGAGCGAGTCCTTCCAGGGGGTGGTTAGGGCTCTGCCTCCCAGCAGCCGTCGCGTGCGGCAGCTGAACGGCTTGCTGGCACGGGCCATGTGCTCCCAACTCCTGCCGTACACGCTCGTGCAGGAGGGGAGCGACATTCGTGCGCTGCTTGCTTGCGCAGCCCCAGACTGGCAGCTCCCCAGCAGACACTTCTTCACCCGCAAGGCCATTCCTGCACTGCACCGCTTTGTGATGGCCAATGTGGAGCGAGGGCTGGAGCACGCGGTTGGTGAAAGGGTCCACGTCACCATGGACTCCTGGAGCAGCCGCTTCGGGACAGGCTGCTACCTGTCCTTCACTGTCCACTGGGTCAGCTTGGTGGAAGGGGGTGAGGATGGGAGAGCAGCAGCGGGCACAGCAGCAGCAGCAACACAGTGGGTGGTGCCACCCCGCAGGGTCGGGGGAACTGCAGCAGGTTCCTCCAATCCTCTGCCATCCTCCGGCACACCTGGCCAAACCCCCCGCCTCAGCAGCAGCGTGAAGGCCCGCCACTGCCAAGCGCTCCTGCACTTGGTCAGCCTTGGGAAGACCAAGCTGACGGCAACCCATGTGTTGGCCAAACTCCAGGAGCAGGAGAGGATTTGGCTGACCCCCAGAGGCCTCAGAGTCGGAGAGGTGGTGGCCGACAATGGGGCCAATCTGGTTGCCGCAATAGACAAGGGAAACCTGACCCACATCCCCTGTCTTGCCCACGTGCTGAACCTGGTGGTGCAGAAGTTCTTGCGCACGTACCAGGGGATGGGCGAACTGCTGGAAACGGCAAGGAACGTTGTGCGTCACTTCCGGCGCTCGGCTGCAGCCTGTGCGAGCCTGGAAGACGTGCAAAAGGAGCTGGAGCTGCCACGCCATCGGCTGATCCTTGACGTTCCGACTCGCTGGAACTCCACCCTGGCGATGTTGGAGTGTCTGGTTGAACAGAAGCACGCTGTCAACCAGTACCTTGCCCAGGCCACTGTTTCCGCCGCTCAGAGAAGGGACAGGACCAGCAACATCCCGTCCATTGTCCCCGATGATGACTGGAGGCACATGCAGCAGGTGTGCTTAGTGCTGGCCAACATGCAGAGAAAGAGGCCTTGCACATCCCTAAGTAAAACTTTTTGATTTATTTGAAAAAGGTTAAAAAGGCATACATTACACATCCAAATGGTATAACGGAGAGAGGTACAGGCTGGTGGGGAGGTCGACAGCCGTTTCGCGCCGTCACATAGAGTGGCACTTAGTGCTGGCTCCCTTTCTGCAGGCCACTAACATGGTGAGCAGGGACCATGCTATGGTCTGCGAGTGGGTGCCCCTGGTTTGTCTGCTGAACAGGGCCCTCGATGCTTTGCTGGAACAGGGAGCGGCAGCCTTGGACCAGCAGGAGCGGCAAGCAGCTGCACAGTCCACCTCTGAGGGGGAGGAGGAGGAGGACTTGGTGGAGGTCCCTGACCTTGCTGCTGATGAGGGGGATCAGCACAGCACAGCTGAGTTGGTGCGGGGGTGGAGAGAGGATGAGGCGGCAGAGGAGGAGGATGAGGTGGACAGCACTGCCGTCGATGTGCCAGCAGACGTGGCCCGCCTCTTCCCAATGGCAGCGCACATGCTGACGTGCCTGCGCAAGGACCCGAGGGTGATCCAGATGAAGCAGAGGGAGGACATCTGGATCAGCATGATGTTGGACCCACGCCTCAAGGGGAAGTTGAGCCAGTTCCTGCCGCCTGCAGGAGGAGACCCAGCGCAACAAATAAGGAGCTTGCAGCAGGCCCTTGTTGAGCGCTTGGAGGAAGCCTTCCCCCAGCCTTCCACCCCCACTGTCCAGCCAGCACAGAGGCAGCAGCAGGTGCCTGCATCCAGCAGCAAGCGCCCCACAGACCTGCTGTCTCTCAGCAACGAGCTCTACAGGACTGTAGAGGCTCCGGCAGCAATGACTAGAGAGGAGGTGCATGCAGCAGCATCCTCCTCCGGTCACAGCCAGCGCCTGACCCGCATGGTGGCTGACTACATGGGGTCCTACAGCGGGCTTGACAGCGATGCCCCTGTTGATCCCATGGAGTATTGGGTCAAGCGCCTGGAGATCTGGAGCGAGCTGGCGCAGTACGCCCTGGAAGTGCTGTCCTGTCCCCCTTCCAGCGTGCTGTCCGAGCGCTGCTTCAGTGCAGCTGGTGGCGTGGTCACCGAGAAACGCTCACGTCTGTCTCACAAGTCTGTGGACAGACTGACGTTTCTCAAGATGAACCAGGCGTAGGTGGAAGGCGAGTTCCTGGCCCCTGTTGTCGGCGAGAGGGGGACATGAACTGAAGAACCATCGTTAATGTGCCTTACCACCCTTTACCACCTCCTGGCTTCTGCTCACTAAGCCAGCCTGGTTCACTTTGACTATTACGTCGCCTGCAGCCACACATTTTACACCTACAGTGGGCTGCTGTGTACTGCCCTTCTGCTGTCTGTCTGTGTTTCCCACTGTCAGGGTACACAGATTTACCTTCTGCTGCCACTCTGCCACCAGCTATTACTTCAAAAAATAGCTATATCTGTGTAATTGGTTGTAAAACCAAAACTACAAAACCATTAAAAAAAAAAAAAGGTTTAATTTTTCTGAGGTGCCCGGGTTGAAAACTGTGTTGTCCCAGTTGTGTATTGGACACAATGTGGGCTGCACGACCGCTGTCTGGGACCTCCTGTTGTGTTTATTTACGCCCTGGTATCACCGCTAGGTACCAGGGCTATTATGTCACGCTGCCTGCCTGCTGCCACACTCACACTACTCCTCCATTCCTCCTGTTGCTGCTGTCTGTCTGTGTTTCCCACTGCCAGGGTACACAGAATTACCTTCTGCTGCCACTCTGCCACCAGCTATTACGTCAAACAATAGCTGCTCACATAATTACTCCTCCATTCCTCCTGCTGCTGTCTGTCTGTGTTTCCCAACGCCAGGGTACACAGATTTACCTTCTGCTGCCACTCTGCCACCAGCTATTACGTCAAACAATAGCTATATATATGTGTAATTTGTTTTACAAACAAAACCAAAAAACCATAAAAAAAAAAAAGGTTTAATTTTTCTGAGGTGCCCGGGTTGAAAACTGTGTTTTCCCAGTTGTGTATTGGACACGATGTGGGCTGCACGACCGCTGTCTGGGACCTCCTGTTGTGTTTATTTACAGCCCTGGTATCACCCGCTAGGTACCAGGGCTATTATGTCACGCTGCCTGCCTGCTGCCACACTCACACTACTCCTCCATTCCCCCTGCTGCTGCTGCTCTCTGTCTGTGTTTCCCACTGCCAGGGTACACAGAATTACCTTCTGCTGCCACTCTGCCACCAGCTATTACGTCAAACAATAGCTGCTCACATAATTACTCAAAACCAAAAAACCATAAAAAAAAAAAAAAGGTTTAATTTTTCAGAGGTGCCCGGGTTGAAAACTGTGTTGTCCCAGTTGTGTATTGGACACGATGTGGGCTGCACGACCGCTGTCTGGGACCTCCTGCCTGCTGTGTTTATTTACAGCCCTAGTATCACCGCTAGGTACCAGGGCTATTATGTCACGCTGCCTGCCTCATTGACTGCCTGCTGCCACACACTCATCCTCCTCCTCCTGCTGCTGAATTTACCTCCTGCTGTCTGTGTGTTTCCACTGCCAGGGAGCACATACAATGGCGCTTCCAACATGCGTGCGCCACCAGCTATTTGTTACGCTCAAAAAAAGCTGCATTTCTTTAAAAAAAAAAAAAAAGAGGAGGAGGAGGAGGAGGAGGAGATATAGAAGAAGAAGATATAGAAGATAAAGAAGAAGAAGAAGTATATACAGTACTGAACAAAATTCTGGACACAACTTCTCTTTCCACCTTTTTTTTTTTAAAGGAACATCCCCACATAATCACTTGCTGTTGTTACTTGGAAAAAAAGATGTTTCTTGCATCATTCACCCTCAAAACAAGTGTTGGAAGCTATTTAAGGCCGATTCGAATAGTGAGCTCGAATAATGAGCTCGAATACCGACTCGAATAGTGAGCTCGAAGTCCGAGGTCGAATCGAATAGTAAAAATTATTCGACTCGAATATTCGACTGACCTCGAATAATTTACTATTCGAATTCGACCAAACTCGAATTTTTAAAAGGGGTATTTGAGCACCACTGCAGTGCACACCCGTTTCCTCTCTACTGTGACCTCTCCTCCCAACACCCGCTCCTCCCACTGCCAATCATCAGTGTCCTCATATGTTTACTTATATTCTCTGTCCCCTTCTGCCTCCTCAGCCTGCATCAGTACTGGGCCTGTATTTGTCAGGACAGAACCCGTTCCTAGTGAGATTCAGGATTGTACATCAGACGGTCACATATGGGAGTTGGTCTCTTGCTGCTACCTATGAAAAAATATTAAATTAATAAAATGCTTTATACACAGATATTCCCCTCACTGAGGTCAAAGCTTGTGGGAGGTCCAGAAGATCTCATAAAATCTTTATAGACTTGCTTTCATTTGGGCTAAAAACGTAGCCGTACACCTAGAGCCCACATGGCCCTACACAAGAAGGATGGAGGCCTTTCGGTCCCTCCCCTTTTCAAGTAATACTATGACTCCCAGTTGGAGCAGATCCCCCTTATGAATGCTGGTGCCCATTCTCCCATGTGGGTAGATATGGATATTTTCCCCTATACACTAAAGCATGATTTAAGGCCTATTTCCAATAGTTCTGCATCAGTTTTTCTGCATCCAGATTTCTGGGTGTGGCTATGGGAAACAGTGCATCATGCAGAAATCTGCAAATTGGGTTCAGTGGAAACAGGCTCATAGGCATTCATTGGAGTCAGTTTTCTGCATCCAGAATCCGTGTGTAGTGGAAACAGACCCTAAGGGCCTGTTTCCACTACAAGCAGATTGGATGCAGAAAAACTGACTCCAATGAATGCCTATGGGAAAATCTGCATCAGAAAAAATCGCGTTTGGTGGAAACAGGCCCATAGGCATTCATTGGAGTCAGTTTTCTGCATCCAAAATCCACGTGTAGTGGAAACAGGCCCTAAGACTCTACAACCTTTGCCCTCCACAACCTACCATACTTTGATTGTATGGCATAAAACAAGATTTTAGTATTATTTTCATTCAGCCTGTTCCCCTCTATATCAACTTCTGATTTCCCCCCAGGATTGGACCGGTTGGTCCATCAGTGTTGAATAAGTGGTCTGGTCACAAAAGAGTCTATGTCCATCAATGGTAAAGCAAGTGAAGTGTGGTCCGTTGTTAGTTGAGGAGCCGAAAAGCAGATATCAAACTAAAAAAGGTTGATTCCGGTGATGCCGGTAGATGGTTTAATGCATGCTTTCGAAACGTTACATTTCTTCTTCAGCCATTATGCAGAACTGTATCAGAACCATACAAAAGTGCATACTTTTTATGACACTTTTATACGAGTCTGTAGGCTCAATCTGACAACAATACCTGAAGAAGACTTAACCTTCCGTAAGCTTGCAATAAACCATGTACAGTTACTTATCAAAAGTAAAATTCCTAATATGCAAATGGTAATTATCTTAGGCTCCCCACCTCTGAACTGTTTCGAGCTGTTCAGATCTTTCACTATTTGAGGTCTGTTAGTAAACCAGGCTCTGAGGTCCAACAGTCCACCTTCCAGATAACTTGTACCTCCGGCCCCTTAAAAAAAAGGTTTGATCTCTGTTCTATATTCCATCCATGATTGCCACCCAGGAGATGGTAAACTCCCATTTATCTCCCTTTGTGAATTACACAAATGTATCTCCCTTTGTGAATTACACAAAACCTGTAAACAAAGCACCTATTTGTCACCCAGGCACTTTTATTTATTGTAGGTTCAGATTCAGAGCATATAAAAATAACTCACAGACAGCTCTTATGTGTAAAAGATCACATTTAATGAATAGATACTTAAGTACAGAATGATGGTCAAATGTCCAGATGTCTTTCAGCTCGATCAGATAAGTTCACACATAGTCCTGAAGGGCCCCATATGTCCTAATAGGCATCTCAGGTACGGGGACCCGGGCAATGCTGCTGGCAACAGCAATCCCGTTGCAAGGCCACAGATAATAGGGTGTTGGCACCTTTTATACCCATTTTAGACAAAGACATAGTCCCAACCAATCCTAAGTAGTCTTCACTTCAGGCCATAGAGCCTTATAAGGCTATGGTCATCTGCTCAGCAAGGTATATTACATATACTTAAAAGAATGTTCCATATAAGGAAATGGTCAGTAGTCACAGAAATGGCTGAAGTAAAAGAATGTTAACTCTTCCCATGCTGGCAATGGGCACTATACTATATACAGTATGTAATAACATGTACATACAATATCACTGGTAATTAGATGAGGCATGATTATATCATTGATTAAAAGTACATCATCCTACACCATGACAGACAAGGAATAGGGTATTTCTTGGAGACATTACCTAAGGGAAACCTCCATAGTTCAACTATCAAGGTTTCCCTTTGCCTCCAGCATCATACTTACCTCACTCCTCATCGGCTGCATCCATTGTAAAACCTAAACTCCACCCTATGCTTCCGTAATTGTAACTCCACTGGCTCCCTGGTCCATATTTGGTGGTTCTGCCCTCAGGTCTTGTCTCTCAAGGGACAGGTTGCCCACTTGATCTCAGTAGTTCTCCAGCGGCCATTTTTTAAAGACCCTAGGGTCCTGGGCCATAAGCCCTTGAGAACCAACCATCTGAGCCATAGGCTCATGCAACATCTCTACCGCTACAAAAAATTCACATAGGTACCAGCTGGAGAATTTCTGCCTTGTCACTTTCAGCTGTCACACAAAAAGTAAACTCTGTAATGATGTTTGAAAAAATTCTAGCAAAAATGAAAGGCCGTGGACTGTTTTTTCACAAAACATGGAATCCCTGTATATCATAACAGGGACATAATGACACAATCCTTAGTATTTAAATAAAATACTACAAAAAACAAAGTGTTTCACTTACCTGGGGCTTCTGCCAGCCCCTTGCAGCCTTCCTGCTAATAGCGCAGGACGCTATTCCAGGCGGGAATGCAAAGAAAGATACGAGTGGCCTGGGGCACCCAGGCGCAGTTGCCGGATTGACGGTAATGAAGCTAGCTGGCGGCGGGAGAACAGAGGATTGTGGAGGACCGGCGCGGGACAGGAAGGCTGCAAGGGGCTCGCAGAAGCCCCAGGTAAGTCAAACACTTATTTTTAGTAGTATTCAGTTCTGCTTTAATTCAGGGTTGTGGTGTCAGAGCAATTTTACCAGTTATACATGTACTACAGTAGGATGCAAAAGTTTGGCCAACCTTGTTAATCGTCATGATTTTCCTGTATAAATTGTTGGTTGCTACAAAAAATGTGAGTTAAATATATCATATAGGAGACACATACAGTGATATTTGAGATGTGAAATTAAGTTTATTGGATTTACAGAAAGTGCACAATAATTGTTTAAATAAAATTAGGCAGGTGCATACATTTGGGCACTGTTGTCATTTTATTGATTCCAAAACCTTTAGAACTAATTATTGGAACTCAAATTGGCTTGGTAAGCTCAGTGACCCCTGACCTACATACACAGGTGAATCCAATTATGAGAAAGAGTATTTAAGGAGGTAAATTGTAAGTGTCCCTCCTCTTTTAATTTTCTCTGAAGAGTAGCAACATTAGGGTCTCAAAACAACTCTCAAATGACCTGAAGACAAAGGTTGTTCACCATCATGGTTTAAGGGAAGGATACAGAAAGCTGTCTCAGAGATTTCAGCTGTCTGTTTACACAGTTAGGAACATATTGAGGAAATGGAAGACCACAGGGGCTCAGTTCAAGTTAAGGCTTGAAGTGGCAGACCAAGAAAAATCTCGGATAAACAGAAGCGATGAATGGTGAGAAGAGAGTCAACCCACAGACCAGCACCAAAGACCTTCAACCTCATCTTGCTGCAGATGGAGTCACTGTGCACCGTTCAACCATTTGGCACACTTTACACAAGGAGATGCTGTATGCGAGAGTGATGAAGAGGAAGCCTTTTCTCCACCCACAGCATAAACAGAGCTGCTTGAGGTATGCTAAAGAACAAGCGACACCCATGCTAACCTAGTAATAAAAAACACATATATAAGTAGATAAATACTACTTCTACTTACATAACAGATGTATTGTGCTATCCACGTAATGATTCCTGTGAATTTTATAAAGGAAAAGCAGAAAATCCTATTATCGGCAGTGGTCATCTTGCCAAGCTAATGCTGACATCATATCCTCCCTGACTAGTTTTCCCCCCTCCTTTCTCTTGCTCATTGTGTATTCATTAGCTGCCCTCCTCCCAGAGTCTTTTTTTTTATTTACACATCAAATCACTGAGTCACCTCAGCCTTGCTTGTAAACACAAGTGATCAGAGGGTGTTCCTGATAAGCAGCTAGGCAGGGAAATAAATGGAAGAGGAGGAATATAATGTAGATAAAAAGAACTCCCAGCATTCCACTGTTTGGCACTAGGGCCAGTGCTCCTAAAGTATGTGATAACTCCAAACCATAACAGCAGAATAAGTTGTGCAAGTTTTGAATGCAGAATTAGCATCTTTATCACTTAATACACTCAGACCAGTTGCTGTTGAAATTTTATTTTCATGGTGACGATACCGCTTTAAAGCACATTTGGACAAGCGTGGTTTATTTTGGAATAAGGTGCTGTGGAATGATGAAACTAAAATGGAGTTATTTGGGCGTTATGCATAGAGGAAAAAGAACACAGCATTCCAAGAAAAACACCTGCTACTTACAGTAAAATATGGTGGTGGTTCCATAATGATGTGGGGTTATGTGGCCAGTGCAGGGACTGGGAATATTGCCAAAGTTGAGGGACGCATGGATTTTACTCAGCATCAGCAGATTCTGGAGACCAATGTACAGGAATCAGTGACAAAGTTGAAGCTGCGCCGGATCTTTTAACAAGACAACGACCCTTAACACTATTCAAAATCCACTAATGCATTCATGCAGAGGAACAAGCACAATGTTCTGGAATGGGCATCTCAGTCTCCAGACCTGAATATAATTGAAAATCTGTGGTGTGCGTTAAAGAGAGCTGTCCATGCTCGGAGTCGGAAGCCATCAAACCTGAATGAACTAGAGATGTTTTGTAAGGAGGAATAGTCCAAAATACCTTCAACCAGAATCCAGACTCTCATTGGAACCTACAGGAAGCGTTTAGAGGTTGTAATTTCTGCAAAAGGAGGATCTACTAAATTTTGATTTGATTTCTTTTTATGCACCTGCCTAATTTTGCTTAAACAATTATTGCACACTTTCTGTAAATCCAATAAACTTCATTTCACTTCTCAAATATCACTGTGTGTCTCTCCTATATGATATATTTAACTGACATTTTTTTTTTATCTTAATACCCAACGATTTATACAGGAAAATCATGACGATTAAAAACGTTGCCCAAACTTTCGCATCCCACTGTATGTCTGTCAAAAATCCATATGTGTTATTTATAAATCTGTTCACTTATTTGCCAATATGCTGTTGCCCACTCTCCGAGTCTGGCTAGTTAATTTCTGCTGTTGATCATTTCTGATAGTTGCTGTTAGCTGTTTTACTTATATGTTTAAATAAAGAGATTTTTGAGACAACAATCTTCATATACAGGCCATTTCAAGGCCTGAGACTCTGACTTCATAGAATTAGCAAATTCTAAGGCAGTACAGTGGAGCAAAAATTGGGAGCAAACCATTTCCCTCACTCAGCACAGGATAATGGCGTCTTACAGGTGTGAGATCTCATATGAACACTAAGCTGTGATTTTCGCACAAAACATTTCTCACACTCAGTACAAGAATATGGCTTCTCACCGGTGTGAGTTCTCTTGTGTATGACAAGATCTGTTTTCTGTGCAAAGCATTTCCCACACTCAGTACAAGAATACGGTTTCTCACCAGTGTGTGTTCTCTCATGTGCAATGAGATTTGACTTCTTCACAAATGATTTCCCGCACTGAAAACATGAAAATGGCTTCTCACCAGTGTGGGTCCTTTTGTGTTCAATAAGATTCGATTTCTCTACAAAACATTTCCCACACTCAGAACAGGAATATGGCTTATTCCCTGTGTGATATTTCAAGTGTCTTAAAAAGTTTGATTTCTGTGCATAACTTTTCCCGCACTGTGTACAAGAAATTGTCTTTTCACTGGTGTGAGATCTTTCATGTTGAGCAAGGTTTGATCTACTTCTAAAACATTTCCCACACTCAAAACATGAAAAAGGCTTCTCACCTGTGTGGGTTCGTTTGTGTTCATTAAGCTGTGATTTGCGTAAGAAGCGTTTCCCACACTCAGAACAGGAATACGGCATTTCACCTGAGTGCTGTCTCTTGTGCAGAACCAAGTGATCTTTATGCATAAACCTTTTCCCACACTCAGAACAAAAATATGGCTTCTCACCGCTATGAATTCTTTCATGTCTGAGAAATTGATGTTTTCGGGCAAAAGATTTCCCACACTCGGCACAGGAAAATGGCTTCTCACCAGTGTGAGTTCTCTCATGTATAGCAAGCTGTGATATCCATGCAAAACCTTTCCCACACTCAGCACATGAATATAAATTCTCACCGGTGTGAGATTTCTCATGTACAACCAGCTGTGATTTCTGCACAAAACATTTCCCACACTCAGCACAGCAATATGGCTTCTCACCAGTGTGAGTTCTCTCATGTACAACAAGCTGTGATTTCTGTACAAAACATTTCCCACACTCAGTACATGAATACGGCTTCTCACCAGTGTGAGTTCTACTATGATTGATAAAGTATGAGTTTGTTTTGAACCATTTCCCACACTGAGCACAATAAAATCCCTTCTTCTGATTGGCTCCCGCATGAGGCCCCCCGGGGTTAGAGGGACTGGGAAAGTCGGGTGGAATATTTGTGGTAGTAGAGATTTCTGTGGGAGAATCTTGCGTGATGACATCATTCGCCGTTGTACAGTCTGCGGAAACAGAGAGACGAGTCTCTGAGAGGTTCCTGATGCCAGGACTCTGCGCTGCAAATAGAGAAACATCATCACTTCAGAGGGGAGGGACAGCAATAAGAAAAAAGAAAAAAAAAGACTTCAGATTCCACCCCCCATCCCCCAACTGGTCTGCATACCTTCCCAGTCTCAACAAAAGCACAGTTGTCAGCAAGGTCACATTCCCAATGAGATGTTGCATTGCATTCTCTGTATAACAGGAACAAAACGCAATAAAATGAAAACGTTGTACAACACCTTATGGCAGCGTTTTCGTTACATATGGTGAAGCACACAGTCATTGAAAAGTATGCTTAACTTCTCCTGTTAGTGTGTGTTTAGTGGTAATGTGCTGCATGCGGTACGGTACCATACCAGGCGCCATTATACTGCAATGCACCTGCAGCACTGTGAACGTCACATAGGTGGTGCATTGCAGTGCGGTAAGCTAAGTTACAAAACTACCATCGCATTACATCGCGATGCACCATTGTGAATGGGCTTTACACATATTACATGGTAAGCTGGGGGAGCATTTCTGAAATGCTGAATTAATTCAAGCAGAATTCAAGCCACAGTACATTGTGATGACAGTGAAGCATGGTGGTGCAAGCATCATGATATGAGGACGTTTCTCATACTATGGTGTTGGGCCTATTAATTGCATACCAGGGATCATGGATCAGTTTGAATATATCAGAATACTTGATGAGGTCATGCTGCCTTATGCTGAAGAGGATAAACCCTTGAAATGGGTGTTCCAACAAGACAACAGCCCCACACACCAGTTAACATCCAACCATCTTGGTTCTAGGCCAACAAGATTGATGTTATGGACAGGGGCGAACTGACCATTAGGGCACTCGGGTCAGGGGGGCTCGTCGCCCGCTAGAGAACCCTGAGCAGGAGGGGAGACAGCCAGTGAAGGAGGGCGATGGGCATAGCAGCAGAGAAGGGGGGACGTTTCCCCCCCCTTCCCTCACCTTGGGGCCCCCCTTCCTGGCTCTCCCCTCCAGAATCTGTAAAGTGTTGGACTCGCACAGCGAGCAGCGGCTGACAGCGGGCGGAGACTTACCGCTGTACAGCCACCGAAGGGAGTGCTGATCTGTGTGCCACTAGTCTGGGCTTCTCAAGCCCAGACTAGCGGCACACAGATCAGCGCTCCCTCTGGTGGCTGTACAGCGGTAAGTGTCCGCCCGTTGTCAGCCGCTACGCGCTGTGCGACACTTTACAGATTCAGGAGGGGAGAGTCAGGAAGGGGGGCCCCAAGTGAGGGAAGGGGGGGGGGGAACTTCCCCCCTTCTCCGCTGCTATGCAAATTGCCCTCCTTCACTGGCTGTCTCCCCTCCTGAAGACACCTTCAAGCCTGGCTGTATATACTGGGGGCACTTATAGACCTAGCTACATATACTGAGGGCACCTATAGACCTGGCTATACTGGGAAGACCTATACACCTGGCTGCATATACTGGGGAGATCTATACACCTGGCTGCATATACTGGGGGCACTTATACACCTGACTACATATACTGGGGGCACTTATAGACCTAGCTACATATACTGGGGGCACCTATAGACCTGGCTATACTGGGGACACATATACACCTGGCTGCATATACTGGGGGCACTTATAGACCTAGCTACATATACTGGGGGCACCTATAGACCTGGCTATACTGGGGACACATATACACCTGGCTGCATATACTGGGGGCACTTATAGACCTAGCTACATATACTGAAGGCACCTATAGACCTGGCTATACTGGGGACACCTATACACCTGGCTGCATATACTGGGGACACCTATACACCTGGCTGCATATACTGGGGACACCTATACACCTGGCTGCATATACTGGGGAGACCTATACACCTGACTACATATACTGGGGGCACTTATAGACCTAGCTACATATACTGGGGGCACCTATAGACCTGGCTATACTGGGGACACCTATACACCTGGCTGCATATACTGGGGAGACCTATACACCTGGCTGCATATACTGGGGGCACTTATACACCTGACTACATATAATGGGGGCACTTATAGACCTAGCTACATATACTGGGGGCACCTATACACCTGGCTGTATATACTGGGGACACCTATACACCTGGCTACATATACTGGGGACACCTAAAGACCTGGCTATCTATACAGGAGACATCAATACACCTGGCTATCTGTACTGGGGACACCTATAGACCTGGCTATCTGTACTGGGGACACCTATAGACCTGGCTATCTGTACTGGGGACACCTATAGACCTGGCTATCTGTACTGGGGACACCTATAGGCCTGGCTACCTATTCTGGAGACACCTGTAGACCTGGCTACCTATACTGGGGACACCTATAGACCTGGCTATCTTAACCGGGGACATCTATAGACCTGGCTATCTTAAATGGGGACATCTATAGACCTGGTTATCTATTATGGGGACACCTGTAGACTAGGCTACTTATACTGGGGACACCTATAGACCTGGATACCTGCACTGGGAAAACCTATAGACCTGGTTACTTCCACTGGGTAAACCTTTTGACCTGGTTACCTATACTGGGGGCACCTATTTTGGGGAAACTGCTGCCAGATTAACTATTTTTGGGGAACTGCTGCTGCCAGATTAAGTGTATTTTGAGAAACAGCTGGCAGATTATGTGTATTTTTGGGGAACCGCTGCCAGATTGTGTATAATGGGGGAACTGCTGCTTCCAGATTCTGTGTATTTTGGGGGAACCACTGCTGCTACATGTATTTTTGGTGATCCGCTGCCAGATTACGCATATTTTGGGAGGCCGCTGCCAAATTATGTGTATTTGGGGGAACCGCTGCTGCCAGATAACGTCTATTTTGGGGGAACGACTGCAATATTATCTGTATTTTGGAGGAACCTCTGCTAAATTGCATGGATTTTTGGTGAAATGCTGTCAGATTACATGTATTTTGAGGGGAAACACTATGGCAGAGTTCAAACTTCCCCGGCAGACCTTTTACACCACTGCTAAGGTCATGTATATTTTGCCCCACCCATGACCACGCCCACATTCTGTTGCGTAACCACACCCATTTTGGCGTGCCGCGCATAGCGTGGTGCAGGGGTTTTTGTCAGTATAAAATATCACAATATAACATATTTACTGTTGACAGTAAATTATTATATCTTAGTCTGTAAAAATATAACGTGAAAGGTGGGAAACACTGGTATGGGGGCCCCATAATCTCCTATTGCCCGGGGGCCCCATGAGTTGTCAGTCCGCCCCTGGTTATGGAGTGGCCAGCCCAATCCCCAGACCTTAACCACTTCTGTACCAGCAGTCTATGTCCCCTTAAGGACTAGAGACTGCTGGTCCTTAACCACTTGAGGACTACAGTGCTAAACCCCCCTAAAGACCAGGCAATTTTTTGCTTAATAGGCCACTGCAGCTTTAAGGCCAAGCTGCAGGGCCGCACAACTCAGCACACAAGTGATCTCCCCCTCCCCTTTTCTCCCCACCAACAGAGCTCTCTGTTGGTAGGCTCTGATCGCTCCCCAGATGTTTTTTTTTTATAAATATTTTTATTATTTTTATAATAAATAGGCCTATTTTTTAATTTTTACTGTCCCTCCTCCCTCCCTCCCCTCGCCAGCCAATCAGCGTGATCAGCTGTCATAGGCTTAAGCCTTTGACAGCCGATCACTCCCCAGCCTATGGAGGGGACAGCTGTGTCACACGGCTGTCCCCAGTACAGCGCTGCCTTAGATCGCAGTGCTGTACTAAGTAAAAAGACGGTGCGTCTAACAGTCTCCCGAGTGGCGATCACCGCTGGGAGACTGAAGGCAGAGCGTTAGGCGGTCCTGGTGCAGCCACCGCGGTCATGCCCACTGGCGTGAGGCAGTCGTTAGGTAGTTAAGGGACAACGAATCACCGCAATCATCCGCCGCCCCCGCCAGTCTGTCCCCGCCACAGGTCCATCTCTCTGCAGTCGCTATGGCGGCAGAGCTGTGCGAGAAGGTCAGGAGCCGATCTTACTGGCTCCTGACGCTGTCAATCAATGTAAGCCAATGGGATTGGCTTACAGTGATGACAGGGTCAGGAGCCAATGAAATCGGCTTTTGACTGGCTCACACAGCTCTGCCATCAGGGGGAGTGATCTGCTGCAGGGAGAAAGACAGCGGTGCGATCGGCAGAATGCAATGCGTGTTGAAATCTACGTCTTGTCAGATCCACACAGCAAAATGCAGGACGTAGATTTCAACTGTGTCGGTCCGGAACCGGTTAATGCAATAGAAAACTTGTGGGGTGACATCGAAAATGCAGTTTCTGAGTCAAAACCAAGAAATAGAGAAGAACTGTGGACTGTAGTCTAACCATCCTGGGCTGGAATACCTGCTCACAGTGGGCCAGAAGGTGGGTGACTCCATGCAACACAGATGTACACTGGTTCTCAGAAACAGGGCTTATATACAACTAAATATCAGTTCAGTGATTCGAAGGAAAGCAAAATCTTAAAACATTTTCAGTTTATATAGTGAATGTTTGAGTTTATAAAGAAGAATGCAAACACTGCTGTTTTTTTTTTTTTTTCGAAGCGTCTAATATTCACTTTTCTTCAATATCTTGTATTGGAAATATTTTTCTTCATGTTTTGATTTGGAATAGAATGCGGAGTGTTCCCAATGCATTTGTGAGTATGGAAATAAAAGCTATTAGAGGGGGATTTTGAGCTTTATTCCCTTTTTATTAAAAACACACTGCTATTATTTTGAACTGTACATAAAAGTATACAGATAACTATAAGTATCATTATGGGAGTAATTACAAGTCATGAGAGCCCCCACAAATGCCAGTGCCTCTTTGTTCATATTAGAGACCCCAACATGCTGAAGGCCAATCTGCCAGGGATAACACAACCAGTATGTACATACCCTCCGTTTCCTCCCTCTCTGCCACAGATTTAACCACCCACTTCACCAACAAAATTGTCACCATCCATCAGGAAATATCCAATCTTCACCTCCCACCCCTTCCCATCCAGCTTCTCCTCCACCCTATCCTCCCCTCATCTCCTTCAACCACCTACTGCAGACCTCCCATACCACTACCTGTCCCCTTGACCCCATCCCTTCTGATTTACTCCAGCCTCACTTCATGATTTGGTCCCAGTCCACACTACCCTGTTTAACCTCTCCCTATCTACAGGCACCTTCCCTTTAGACTTCAAGCAGGCCACTGTAATACCCCTGCTCAAGAAACCCTCTCTCGATCGCCCACTGCCCTCCAACTACCGCCCGATCTCCCTCCTCCCCTTCGCGTCAAAACTCCTTAAGTGTCTGGTTCACAAATGCCTGACCCAGTACCTCAATGCCAACTCACTACTAGACCCACTGCAATCTGGATTTCGGCCTGCCCATTCAACCAAAACAGCTCTCACCAAAGTGGTCAATGACCTTGCCTTAGATAAAGCTGAAGATAAATACTTCATTCTCCTCCTCCTTGCCTTTTCAGCAGCTATCGACACAGTAGACCATCCCCTACTCCTCCAGTCCCTCCAGTCCATGGGCATTCATGACCTCGCCCTGACCTGGCGGAAACTCAGTATTTCCATTTGACAATATGTTTTATGGTAATAAGATGTCCATGCTAAAGCCCTGTACCTTCCAGACACACACCTGAAGAAGTAGCCTTTTTACCACAAAACAAGCTATTCGTTCTAATATCACATTTGTTTATAGCTCATGTCTGTCTGACCTATATTGGAGCTTAAGTCTCCTGCTTACAGTCTGTACCACGCTAATGGTTCTCTATGTCATCAGTGCACCTCCTGTGTAACATAGACAAGACAAATAACATTTATATTGCGTTTTCTCCTGCCGGACTCAAAGTACTTGAGCTGCAACCACTAGGGCGTCCCAGTAGGCAATAGCAGTGTTAGGGACTCTAGCCTAAGGACTCCTTGCTGAATAGCTGCTGGCTAACTGAACAGGAAGGGCCGAGATTTGAACCCAGGTCTCCTGTGTCAGAGGCGGAGCCTTTAACCACTATCAGCCCATTACAGGCTGGTAACACTAAGTTACAGTAGAGGTGACTTAGTGTTACCGGTCTGTAATAAGCTGACAGGGGTTAAGGGCTCTGCCTCTGACACAGGAGACCTGGGTTCAAATCTCGGCTCTTCCTGTTCAGTAAGACTGCACCTATTCAGCAAGGAGTCCTTAGGCTAGACTCAAACAACAAACAAAGAACATTTATATTGCGCTTTTCTCCTGGCGGACTCAAAGCGTCAGAGCTGCAGCCACTAGAACGTGCTCTATAGGCAGTAGCAATGTTAGGGAGTCTTGCCCAAGGTCTCCTACTGAATAGGTGCTGGCTTACTGAACAGGCAGTGCCGATATTCGAACCCAGGTCTCCTGTGTCAGAGGCAGAGCCCTTAACCATTACACCATCCAGCCACCTAACACTGTGTACAGTAACCATTGTCAGCTTAAAATATCTTTTCAGTGTTTTTACGTACCTGAATCTATATTAGTAAAATTATCTTCCTCTTTAATTTTCACCATTATGACACCCTCTTCGACAGACTGCTGATCACTCATTACATACGTCTCCTCTTCTTCCACTTTAATTGTCCCTATCCAGTCACTCTCCTCCATAGACCGCTGATTACCCCTCATGTATGTCTCTTCTTCTTCCTCTTTGATTGTCCTCCTCGTGTCACCCACCTCCATAGATTGCTGATCACTCCTCACATACGTCTCTTCTTCTTCCTCTTTATTTGTCCCCATCATGTCACCATCCTCCATAGACTGCTGATCACTCCTCACATACGTCTCTTCTTCTTCCTCTTTAATTGTCTCCATCATGTCACCCTCCTCCATAGATAGCTGATTACACTTGTATAAGTCTCTCACTCCAAACTTAGAGTTTAGTTCTTTACTCTAAAGCCATAAAACAATAGTAAAGAATACCTTTAAAACCTGACCAGTAAGAAACAGAGTACAGTTTTTTTCACTCTTTAGTAAATGGATAAGGGGTCTGGCTCAAGACCGCTCTATCACATGCTCTACTGAGGGGTTGTTATCATCTTCACTGGGCTCCTGCAGACCATAGCCCTTCTGTTCCCATTCACTGAAGGCACAGTGATTACAGGGAGAGGTAATATTTGCTATCCTTCCTTGCAAGCCACTACTACTGACAGGCATAGGACTACTGGTAAAGAGAGGAGAGGGGGACCCACAGCCTCACAAGATTCCTTCCTGCTTCTCACCAGCATCTACATTTGGTCATGCACCTCTTTTTGTTATCATTTGTCAATAAAAAAGTGAAAACGTAAACAAATATAAAATGAGCCATGTTTATATGATGTGGAGGATGTGTGTATATACTATAGAGAAATAATACTAGAGAGAAATGACAACATTGGTGTAGAAATGGCTAAACAGGGCAAAATGCCAGTTATGTGTGGAGAGTATGTTGACCTGGCGCTTGTCAATGTGAATGAAGTGTGAGAAGACATTGATAATCTATGGCACATTGGGAGGGGTGGGGGGGGGGGGTGATAATTATAGAGGGAAATAACAATATTGGTGTGGAAATGGCTATACAGGGAGAAATTACAATACTGGAAAGAAGGTGTGTTGACTGGGCATGCTGTCCTGGCCCTGACTGAACTGATCTATGGGATTACTAATGGGAAATGACAACACTGGGGAGAAAAATGACTATGCAGGGAAAATACCAGTGTATGTGTTGACTAGGCATGTTGTCCTGACCCTGACTGAACTGAATTGTGAGATGCCAGCCATATTCTGTGGCACATGTAGGGGACCACTAGAAAACTGGCAAACAAGTTACAGCAGTGACATAAAAGCCTCTTGTACGGCAATTACTGCAAGGGGGATGATCAGGATAGTGACAGGTGTACTATGACCTCCTCTGTAACAAAGTATGCCCACCCCGACCTCTGCTCTGCTCACTATATAACAATAATCAGACAATTACCTCTTCTGGGCTCTGCCTGTTCAGTAAGCCAGCACTAATTCAGTAGGAGACCTTTGGCAAGTCTCCCTTACACTGCTACTGCCAATAGAGCGCGCCCTAGTGGCTGCTGCTCTGCTCTGGCGCTTTGAGTCCGCAAGGAGAAAAGCGCAATATAAATGTTATTTGTCTTGTCTTGTCTTGTCTTCTGCTGCCATTTCTAACAAGGTCTCTCCATTTCCTGTCTGCGTTCCATCACTTCTTCTATCGCGGCCCACATGACATCCTGTCTTTGTGTTCATTTCTTCCTATCTGTGCGTTCCATCTGGCAGACGCAAGATCACCATCTTGTGGTGAATCGGCTAACTGCAGCTTCCATTACTGAAACCTCCAGCACCCAGCTATTTATTATTATTATTTTTATTGTTTTTACTATAATTTATCACTGCACAACATTATCATCTTAAGCTGATTCATATTCCATCATTTTCATTATTAACATTATAATTATTACTGGCAAATGTATGCCCATTAGGCGTTGCACAGGTTGTAGGATAGGTTTCCGTGTGTCAGATTAGCATAGACGTGAGTATGGCCAAGACTGAATAGGGTAATAAGACTTGTATACAGCAATAAATAAATATATATGGAAGGAGAGGTGATAGTAAGTATTAAATAAAGCATTAGTGATTAGTGTTAGATGAAGTGAGAACCCTCATATAGTGCTTTTTTTTCCTGTCTTGCTCAAAGAGCTTGAAGGTTGCATCTGCAAAGGTCACTCAGTAGGCCACCCTGGAACACTAATGGACACCTGAAGTGACAGGGATATGGAGGCTGCCATACTTACTTCCTTTTATACAATGCCAGTTGCCTGACATCATGCTGATTTTTTTTCTGATAGTGGTGTCTGAATCACACACCTGAAACAAGCATGCAGCTAATCTAGTCAAACTTCAGTCAGACCACCTGATCTGCACGTTTGTTGAGGGTCTATGGCTAAAAGGACAGCCAAGCAACTGATATTGTTTAATGGACAACTGAAGCGAGAGAGATGAGGAGGCTGCCATATTTATTACCTTTTAAGCAATACCTGTCTATCCTGTTGATCCTCTTGCCTCTAATACTTTTAGCCATAGACCCTGCACAAGCATATGCAGATCAGGTGTTACTGACATTACTGTCAGATCTGACAAGATTAGCTGCATACTTCTTTCAGGTGTTATTCAGACACTACTGCAGCCAAACAGAACAGCAGGGCTGCCAGGAAACAGGTATTGTTTAAAAGGAAATAAATATGGCAGCCTCCGTATTCCCACTTCAGTTGTCCTTTAAAGGGAAAAAAAAATATGGCCGCTTACATATCCCTCTCACTTCAGGAGTCTTGCTTAAAAAATGACTTACCAAAAAGGTGCAAGCTCCAGCCAGGATGCAATCTCCGCTCTCCTACATCAAAGGTGTTGTCTTTATCCAGTACACTATCCAGCCAATGTTCCTAGTTCAGCCTTCATTCAAAGCGTAGATAACGTATGTTTGGTATACTGTAGATAGAGTATGGGCTGGTTCACTCGAGCGTCTGCCTGGCTTTCGGTGGCGCTGCGTTTGGGCTTTCAGCGGCTTTCAGCGGCTTTCAGTTGCGGTCTGTGTTTTTCATCCCCATAGGGGGACATTAGCTGCAGCCGTTAACCGCCACTGGACGCTATGTGTAGCACCCAAGGTCGCCTCAAACGCCAGGGAAAATCGGAATCTGAACGCCGCATTCACGCAAACACCGGTAAAAGCCTGGTACAGTCCCGAGCACCGGCGGTAAACGCGGGGCAGATGTCCGTGTGAACCAACCCTTGGTGTGAGATATAACCTTATATGTTTTGAGACTTTGAAACCAAAATGTTAGCCATGACATTGCAAGGATTGGTTGCAAGAAGTGCACAGGCCAAAGGTGATGATTGGCTGACAGTGTTATGGCATATCCAAAAAAAGACATGGTGATTGAATGTTAATGCAATTATGTATACATTAGAATCTGGGTGGGATTTGGAGTTGGTTTGGGGGTTCAACCTCAATTATGGCTGAGAACATTTTTTTTCTCTGTACCATTGTAGCCACACATGGCTCAATTATAAGCTGATGTGCTAGCCTATCAATTTGATAACTCTCTGATCAGAATTTATGTGGATTCTAATTCATGCATGAAATGCATTGAAAATTGATCAAACTGCAGTGCTGCACTGCCCAATGCAGTACAAGGCTATGGCCTATTGTTTGACTGCTGCTCCTGCCCCATCCCCAATTCCAAAGGCTTGAGAAGGAAGAGACAGATCTCCAGGCTGAAATCTGAGTTCTACAAAATAAACTGAAGGAAATGGAAAGCAGGTCTTGGATAGGAGACACTTAGTTGCGGGGCATACCTGATGCAATCTCAGATCTGGCACGTGACATTACCCGGCTTTTCCAGGATCTGGCCCCTGAAATCTCCATAGAACACTTAGAAATGAACCATATGCACTGAATTGCTCATCGACAACTGGAGGTTGCCCAAGACACATAACCAAATGGAAGAGAAGCTGCTGCAGGCAACAACAGCCAAACCTGAATTGAGATTTCAAGGAAAAGTCCTGATGATGCTATTTGTGTTTTGTCCGTCAAGAATCTGAAACACCAGAGAAAACTAAGCCATAGATATCACAGATATCATAGATGTCTCCTGCAGCCAGTTAAGCAAGATTTCATGATGAACTGTATGGAAAGCCACCAAGATGTCCAGCAGAACCAGGAAGGTACGCGCACCTCTGTCCATGGCCATGAGCAGATCCTTGCAGATCTGGATGAGGGCTTCTTCACAGCTATGGGGTTTCTTGAAGCCAGACTGTAAAGGGTCATATTTGTAGTTTCCTGAGAGCCTGGCTTCAAGCTGCAAGTGTTGCAATAAAGCCATCAGACGCTTTTTCTGAGTGGCTATTAGTCCAAAAGAACAAAGCTCACGGAGGTAATGCTCACAAGCTCATTGGCTACTTAGCTCTCAGACATTCCAGAAGGTCCAATGAGCAAGGGGCAGAAAGTACTCCCTACATATCATCTGCACTTCCCCGTTATACCAACCCCAGCAGAGTAGCCTCCATGGCCCTTATTCAGTTACCTTTTTCTCCTGAGTTTTCTCCTGGGAGATCATTTTTTGTCTTCTTTTTATTGAAAAAGTTTCAAAAGGAGGGTGAAAAAGTACTACCAAAATTATTAAAGTATTTTCTAGCTCGCTGGTGGTTTAAAGGCATTTTATTGACAAGGTGTGAAAATATCAGCTAGGAGAAAAGGTTAATTGAATAGGGGCCCGCGTCTGCTAAATACTCCTAGTCAGGGCCGGTTCTCTCATGAAGCAAGGTGAAACACTTGCATCAGGTGCAGAGATTACAGGGGCAGCATGTTTGTACTAAGTGTTTACACTTACAGCATGCAGTCAGAGTAGGAGGGGAAACGAGAGCAGAGCGAGGTGAAGAGGTCATCATTGGGAAACATCAGCTTTTTGTGTTGTGTGAGGAGTCTGACAGTGAGTGAGGAGGGGGGAGGCATTAGGGCAGCAGTGTTTCATTTGACTTGCACTGCAGAAGGGAAGAAGTGGCACTGCTGTACTGACTGATGAGGAATGGAGTGGCCGAGGGTGAGCAGTTTGTTTGTCGCAGACTCACAGCCAGCCAGTGTGCTATTGTGTTGAGCTGCAGCATGTCATGTGAGAACATTAAGTGTAGCAGAGCCAATTGTCGGGTGCTGTGTGATCATTCCAAATTGGGGGGGCGCATTTTTGCAAGTTTGCCTCAGGCAGCAAAAAGTCTAGAACTAGCCCTGCTCCTAGTAGACATTCTCCCTTACAGCATGTGCTGCAGATATTTGATTAACGACACAAAAGTCACCCTTGACTTGACTCCTACTGCTAGTGTGATCTCAGCAAAACTACTGTGACCAGGAAGTGGCCCTATTGAAAATGAAAAAATCTAAATGACTCTGTATACAGTATGACTGACTAAGACAACTGAGTCTTCTGTGGCTGTCGTATCTTCCTTTTATCACTGAACCACTTGGCCATAAACTGACACGACAGCTGCAAGCCTGGGATGGTGTCTTGAGAAAGCGATCTGCTGTGCCAACTGTTGTCACCCACAGATTGCAAGATGTGGTCAATCTACAACACCCAAGATGCCAAAAACATTCACTGCTTTCAGACTTCCTTTTTTTCGTAAACCATTTTTATTGACTAATGACTATAAATCAACAAACTAGTCCTCTGTTGTCTGAGATCTGGATGTCTTGCTCACTTGCAGGCCTCTTTTCCCTTTTCAGTGGGCCAGAACCTCCATCCGTTACCTGTGTATTCAAATACTGATCATCCTTTAACAATTATATGATTTGAACTATGTGCCAATTATTAAAAGTGTAAGGGCCCGTTCACAATTGAGGGTTTCCCGGCGATTTCGGCAAAACGCTCAAACACTAGCGCTTTTGAAAGCGCTAGTGTAATTAAACCCTATGAGCTCGTTCTTATTTGGGCAATTTGCGCTAATTGCCGCAAATCGTCCAACATTTTTTTCTAGCCTTCAAACATCTATAAACAGCTTCATTTGGAGTAAGCACCCGGCTAGGCCATTACTATTCAAATGCCACCAGGCTGCTATCCTCAGTAGAATTTTTGAGTGGTGCTCTCCTGGCTCCATTAAGGGCTTGTTTCCACTGTTGCGACGCGATTTCGCCGGCATTCCGACGCTTGTAAAAACACATGCGGATGCGTTTCCGCATGCGTTTTTACCCGCGATTTCGCATGCGATTTCGCATGGCAGGGTGCCATGCGAAATTAACCATGACACTGCCAGGGCAAAATAAAATTGAAAAAGAAGCGAAATCGCGGGTAAAAACGCATGTAACAAACGCATGCGTTTTTACTATTAAATACATTAGCGGCGATTCGCATGCATTCCACTCGCAGGCGAATTCGTTGGCTCTTTTGTGCGTTTTTTTACCGCTGAAAAAAACGCACCTCAACAACGCTACAGTGGAAACAGGCCCATCCACTTGCATTACATGTGCGAATCTGCATGCGTTGGACGCATGCAGATTCGCGATAGTGGAAACGAGCCCTAAGAGTTGGATCCAGGTCGCACAGGCCTTTTCTGAGTTTCCCTTGGCTAATTTACCTTGGCTTTCACCTACTGCCACCACAAAATGGTAAATATCAATCCATTCCTTTTTTCTACATTAAAGGAAATCTTACGCCTTGGGGGGGAGGGGGGGGTGGAAACCAGTTTTACTTACATGGGACTCCAACTGGCCCCCTGCAGTCGACCTGCGCCCGCAACCGGAAGCCTTGGGTTCCCTGCCGCAGCTTAGTTGCTGTCTTGGCAACTGGCTCTGTTACTGGCCACTACACCTGCGCAGCCCTCACACATCATCAATCCCGCTCCCATGGCCGGGAGCGTCCTGTGCAGGCGTAATAGAGGCTTTCCCGTACTGCGCCTGGCAGGACGTTCCCAGCCACGTGAGTGCGATCAATGATGCGTGCGGCCAGAGCTGTGCAGGCACAGTGGCCGGCGACAGAGCCAATCACCAGATTACAGTTCGACTGTAAGGGGGCCAGTAGAAGCCCCAAGTAAGTAAAACTGGTCTCCCCTCCCCCCGGCTTAAGTTACCATTTAAAGGAAACCTGTAACAAGAGGGATATGGAGGCTGCCATATTTATTTACATTTAAGCAATACCAGTTGCCTGGCTGTCCTGCTGATTCTCTGCCTCTAATACCTTTACCCACAGCCCCTGAACAAGCATGTGGCAGACCCCGTGTTTCTGACATTATTGTCATTTCTGACAAGAATAGCTGCATGCTTGTTTCTGGTGTTATTCAGATACTACTGCAGCCAAATGGACCAGCAGGGCTGCCAGGAAACTGGTATTGTTTCAAAGGAAATAAATATGGCAGCCTCCATATACTTCTCACTTCAGTTGTCCTTTAAGAACCTTCTGAGTGTTTGCCTCCACGGGAAGCCTGTTCGCTCTCTCTGGACCGTTAACACTCGCTGGTGTTGATCAATCCTTTTCAAAAGATTTATTATTTATTTAGGATTAGGATATGCCCGTCTTCCTGTCACTACCTGCTATCAGGACAGGGGTCTTCCTGTCTCCACCTGCTATCAGAATATCTCCCTGTCTTTCTGACACTGCCTGCTATCAGTATACGTCCCTGTGTTTCTGACACTGCCTGCTATCAGGATATGTCCCTGTATTCCTGTCACTACCTGCTATCAGTATATGTCCCTGTCTTTCTGACACTGCCTGCTATCAGGATATGTCCCTGTCTTCCTGTCACTACCTGCTATCAGTATATGTCCCTGTCTTTCTGACACTGCCTGCTATCAGGATATGTCCCTGTCTTCCTGTCACTACCTGCTATCAGTATATGTCCCTGTCTTTCTGACACTGCCTGCTATCAGGATATGTCCCTGTCTTTCTGACACTGCCTGCTATCAGTATACGTCCCTGTGTTTCTGACACTGCCTGCTATCAGGATATGTCCCTGTATTCCTGTCACTACCTGCTATCAGTATATGTCCCTGTCTTTCTGACACTGCCTGCTATCAGGATATGTCCCTGTCTTCCTGTCACTACCTGCTATCAGTATATGTCCCTGTCTTTCTGACACTGCCTGCTATCAGGATATGTCCCTGTCTTCCTGTCACTACCTGCTATCAGTATATGTCCCTGTCTTTCTGACACTGCCTGCTATCAGGATATGTCCCTGTCTTTCTGACACTACCTGCTATCAGTATATGTCCCTGTCTTTCTGACACTGCCTGCTATTCAAGATATGTCCTTGTCTTCCTGTCACTACCTGCCACCACTGTGTCACTATCCTATCTGTCACAACCTGCTATCATCATGTCACTATATCACTAACTGCCTTTGACTACCTGCTATCACAATCCATCTACTGCAGACAATTATAGTACAAGACCTCCGTCTTATTTTTCTGCAGTATTCACTTTACAATTTTGCTATAACCACAATTCAAAACATGCAAATAAAAAACATTTCCCGATAAAAGAAGATCTTTATTGAGGTTTTAAGAAGAATTTACAGCAAAATAAGAGATTATTACAGTATGACACAGGAAGTAGATGCTGAGGAATCGTAAGACCACAATCATGTGACAGGAAACTACTCCAGTGGTCCAAAACTGGGATGAGGTTTAAATTGAGCTAAACATGCAAATTTCCACAGACATGACACAGAGATAATCCAACCCAGTCACTGCTGGTTGATTAACTGGCAGCTAATTGATCAATTTCAAAACCCGAACAAAAACTTTCACTCTCCCTCCTGTGCCCCTCCTCCGACCAACTGTTATACACATTTCACAGCTTTACTATTCCCCCCCCCCCCCCCTGCTCAGTCTGCTTGCCCCACCAGTCACTGCTGGCTTTAGTTTGAAGGATTCGGTGATAGTGGTTGCCCATGGTGTCCACTGTTCGGCACTAGCAATCTGATGACTGCACTTAGCAGCTTGACATTCACACAGCCACAGCAGGTATCAATGTGGACCACAGATGTTCTCAAGCAGTTAAGGAAATGTATTGGCTTCAATCAGAAATACAATGTGTTCATATCGTCTGCATTCTTCATTACATCAGCAAAGCAAGAATATGAATATCATTGCAGATCTTGGCGTTACATTGCAATCTTAAGTCAGCACTATAAAACTGACCTAGGTTCAGCATTAGGAAACTTAATTTAGGCTACATGAAGCAGAGTGGGAGTGCAGCAGAGGTAGAGTTAAGAGCATAAGTGAAGAGTACTTAAAGAGAATCTGCATTGTTAAAATCGCACAAAAGTAAACATACCAGTGTGTTAGGGGACAACTCCTATTACCCTCTGTCACAATTTCGCTGCTCCCCGCCGCATTAAAAGTAGTCAAAAACAGTTTTTAAAAGTTTGTTTATAAACAAACAAAATGGCCACCAAAACAGGAAGTAGATTGATGTACAGTATGTCCACACATAGAAAATACATCCATACACAAGCAGGCTGTATACAGCCTTCCTTTTGAATCTCAAAAGATCATTTGTGTGTTTACCTTCTGTCCCCTGCTTTTCTCATGCACTGAAGTGACAGGCTTCCTGCAGACAGCTCTGCCTGTGCCTCTGTTTGTAATTCCTCAGTATGTGTCAGCCAGCTACTTTCACAGCCTAACAGAGGAGGATTTTTATCCAGCTCTCTTCTATCACTGATAAGATAGCAGAGACACTGCTGGCTTATGTAAATACACACACACTGGAGTGGGGGCCTGGAGACTGTGCATAAACAGATCAGCACGGAAGAGTTGGCAGCCTTCCAGACACAGGCCGACAAGTCTGACAGGGGAAAGATACATTGATTTATTACAGAGACAGTGATAGTAGAAAGTGCTGCAGTAAGGCAGAGCACATTAGAACAGCTTTAGGAACTTGTAGGATGGTAGAAAAAAACGTTGTAATTTTTGGTACAGAGTCTCTTTAAGAATCGCGGGATTTATCTTACATACGTCCAGTTTACCAAGGGTTACTTTGTGACTTCCCCATGGGGTGTGTTGTGCATGTCAATCACATTAGGAGCTTTCTACTGGCTTCCAGGATTGTGTGACCAACAGGACACACACTGGGCAGCGGCAAAACCTCCAGACCAAACTGGGAGCTTCGCTGACTCGTACTCTGAATTCCAGGAATCAGAGTTATGGAAATGATTTGTATATATCTAGAGTCAGCGAGTCAGTACTGGGAGTAGATAAAGTCATAGTTGACATTTTTATATAGTAAGATGTTCACTAAAATCATCAGAATTAGGTTTCTCTAGAATATGTCTTAACCTCCCTAGCGCTTTGATTCCCCACAGCTGCGGGTGGTTATTTTCACCTAATTTTTTTTACCAAGTAGCTAGCCTAGCGCTAGCTACATGATTACCCCCCTCCTTGCTCCCTCCCCATCACCCTTCTGATCGCCGCCGGTGATCATTCCCATCAGGAAATCCCGTTCTGAATGGGATTTCCTGTAGGGCTTCCCTCGTCACCATGGCGACGATCAGAATGACGTCATGACGTCAGGGGGAGTCCCGATCCACCCCATAGCGCAACCTGGTAGTGATAGGCCAGGCTGCGCAAGGGGTCTGCGGAGGGGGGGGCTCTTTCGGAGCGGGTAGCGGCGGATTGGCGGGTAGCAGAACAAACACGCAGCTAGCAAAGTGCTAGCTGCGTGTTTGAACAAAAAAAAAATTATGCAAATCGGCCCACCAGGGCCTGAGCAATCTAGCGCGGCGTCCGTAATGTCCAGCTGGTTTTTAAAGGACTCCCGAGGTGAACATAAACTAATGAAATAAATGATTGTATCTATCCATTCTTCTCCTAAAAATGACTTTAAGATATTCCACAGTTTTATTTTATGTTTAAATCTACTTTAACCTCTTGAGGACCACAGTGTTAAACTCTCTTAAAGACCAGGCCATTTTTTGTAAAATAGGCCACTGCAGCTTTAAAGGGAACCTTAACTGAAGGGGGGTAAAGAGTTTCACTTACCTGTGGCTATTACCAGCCCCCTGCAGCAGTCCTGTGCCCTCAGAGCTGCTCTGGAATCCTCCGGTCCCCCGCTGTAACTTAGTTTCGTTTGACGACTCACCAGTCGGCCGTCCGCTCGCCATGCATATTATTGGATGCATTCCCTACTGCAATTAGCACTGTTGCGGATCGCAACGCGTACAAAAATACGCGTTGCCACATTCCACACGCGTAGATATGCGGCCCGCAGCAGCGCTAATTATAGTAGGGAATGCGTCCAATAATACGCATGGCGGCCAGCCGACTGGTGAGTCGTCAAAAACGAAACTAAGTGACAGTGGGGGACCGGAGGATTCCAGAGCGGCTCCGTGGGCACAGGACTGCTGCAGGGGGCTGGTAATAGCCCCAGGTAATTGAAACCCTTTACCCCCCGTTCAGTTAAAGTTCCCTTTAAAGCGGTATTGTCACCACAAAAAAAAAAAAATTTCATCAGCAACTGGTTTGAGTGTATTATGTCATAAAGATGCTTATCCTGCATTTAGAACTTGCAAAACTTTTTCTGCTGTTATGGTTTGGTGTTATCACATACTTTAGGAGCACTGGTCCTTTAGTAATCAATGCCAAACAGTTGAATGCTGGGTGTTCTTTAATCTATAATATAAGAATATAATTCTTTAATCTATGATATATTCCTCCTCTTCATTTCCCTGCCTAGCTTCTTATCTGAAACACCTCTGCTCACTTGTATTTACAAGCAAGGCTGAGGTGACTCAGTGATTGGAGGATAAGACAGTGCAGTTCCTAGTATACAACTCAGTGGGAGTGTCCTGGGTGGAAGGCAGCTAATGAATACACAATGAGCAAGAAAAGGAAGGGAGGGGGGAAAACAAGAGTCAGGGAGGATATGATGTCAGCATTAGCTTGGCAAAATGGCCACTGCCTAGAATAGGATTTTCTGCTTTTGCTTTATAAAATTCACAGGAATCATTACGTGGATAGCACAATACATCTGTTATGTAAGTAGAAGTAGTATTTATCTACTTATATATATGTGTTTTTTATTACTAGGTTAGCATGGGTGTTGCTTGTTCTTCAAGGCCAAGCTGCAGGGCCGTACAACACAGAACACAAGTGATCCCCCCCCCCTCCCTTTTCTCCCCACCAACAGAAAGCTCTGTTAGTGGGGAGAAAGTGGGGGGGGGGAGGAGTGGGGGGGGGAATCACTTGTGTCTGATCACCCCCCAGAAGTTTATTTTATAACAAATATTTGTTATTTATTCTTTATTAAGTTTGTGTATTTTTTTTTAATCCATCTCTCTCCCTCCCTCCGTTAGCCAATCAGCGTGATCGGCTGTCGTAGGCTGAAGCCTATGACAGCCGATCACTTCCCAGCCTGTGTCACACGGCTTTCCCCAGTACAGCTCTGCCTTAGATCGCAGCACTGTACGGGGTAATTAGACTGCGGTTTCGCCGTCTGTCTCCGAGCCGCGATGGCCAGGAGGTGTGCGTGATCTTCGTGGAGGGATTCACAGAGGGGAGCCACTCTGGTGGAGCGATGGGAGTAGTGGATAATTCTGGCTGCCGCATTCATGATCGACTGCAGCGGGGCTATTCGGGTCATAGGGAGACCAGATAGAAGGGCATTGCAGTAGTCAAGGCGGGAAATTATCAGGGCATGGATGAGGATTTTGGTGGTGATAGAGGTTTACCAAGTTTCCTCGTACTTCCGAATTTGCGTCCCACGTGACTACAGGCATATATACTGTAAGGGCTCGTGTGAGGTCATATAGGAGCCTCACATGGGGCACCAATGCAGAAGTATGGCAGAACCTTGGGGGACAGCAGACAGGCAAGGTATCTTTATGCATGGGCACCAGGGGGATATCGAACATCGAAGGGGAGGGGGGGGGATGTCGGCCAGGGGCATTGACATGAGGCCAATTCATGCTGAAATCGATCGGGAATTGGCCTGTGCGGAATGGTCAGCCAACAGATCCCTCTCTGGTCTGATCTGTGTCTTGGCTGAATCTGCCCATACGTCGCTAGTTCATACAATCATCTTATTCTAAGGCAGTGTAAGAAGAAAAAAAAAAAAAAGAAACAGGTGGGAGCAAAATATTTTCCTCAGTCATCACAGGATTCTGGCCTCTTACGGTTGTGAGTTCTCATATGAACACCTAGCTGTTGTTTTAGCACAAAGCATTTCCCACACTCGGCACAAGAATACGGTCTCTCACCAGTGTGTGTTCTCTCATGTGCAATGAGATTTGACTTCCTTGTAAATGAATTCCCACACTGTAAACATGAAAATGGCTTCTCACCGGTATGGGTCCTTTTGTGTCCAGTAAGATTTGATTTCTCAGCAAAAGATTTCCCACACTCAGAACAGGAATATGGCTTCTCACCCGTGTGTGTTCTCTCGTGCACAATGAGATTTGACTTCTTTGTAAATGATTTCCCACACTGATCACATGAAAAAGGCTTCTCGCCGGTGTGGGTTCGTTTGTGCTCAATAAGCAGTGAATTGTGTAAGAAGCCTTTCCCACATTCAGAACATATATATGGCATTTCGCCTGCGTGCTGTCTCTTGTGTAGATCAAAGTCATCTCCATGCATAAACCTTCTTCCGCACTCAGTACAACAATATGGCTTCTCGTTGCTGTGATTTTTTTCATGTGCAACAAGCTGATGTTTCTGAGCAAAAGATTTCCCACACTTGGCACAGGAAAATGGCTTCTCACTTGTGTGAATTCTCTCATGTACAACAAGCTGTGATTTCTGTACAAAACATTTCCCACACTCAGTACAGGAATACGGCTTCTCACCGGTGTGATATCTCTCATGTACAACAAGCTGTGATTTCTGTATAAAACCTTTCCCACACTCAGAACATGAAAAGGGCTTCTCACCTCTGTGATATCTCTCATGTACAACTAGCTGAGATTTCTGTACAAAACCTTTCCCACACTCAGTACAGGAATACGGCTTCTCACCAGTGTGAGTTCTACTATGACTGATAAAGTATGAACTTGTTTTGAACCATTTCCCACACTGGGCACAGTAAAATCCCTTCTTCTGATTGGCTCCCGCATGAGGCCCCCCGGGGTTAGAGGGACTGGAAGAATTGGGTGGAATATTTGTGGTGGTAGAGATCCCTGCGGGAAAATCTTCATCTGTTGTAAAGTCTGTGGATACAGAGAGAAAAGTCACTGAGAGGTTCCTGATGCCAGGACTCTGCGCTGCAAATAGAGAAACATCATCACTTCCTGTTAGAGAATTCTGAGGAGAATAACAGTTACAAAGACTTCAGCCTCCCCCAACTGGTCTGCAAACCACCCCAGTCTCTGACTGCATCCAAAAGCACAGCTGTCAGTTACACATATTGCACCATATGCTGATTAGATCGTGAGCCCCTCTGAGGGGAAGTGACAAGACAATATAATCTGTACAGCACTGCAGAAGATGTCAGCGCTGTATAAATACTAAATAATATGTAATAAGTCAGAAGAGGGGCATCAGAATTTGTGTGGACCTTCAAAATCAATTTATTTCGCCAAGTAAGTTTGCTCTGACAAAAAAAAATAAAAAAAAATAAAATACCAGGACAGACAGTATGTACCGTACTTTTCGCCGTATAAGACGCACTTTTTCTCCCCAAAAAATGGGGAGAAAAAGTCCCTGCGTCTTATACGGCAAAGGCAGGGAATCTCCGACTTACGAACTCCCGCCGATACGATCCGCAACCCGCCGTCGGGGATTCCCTGCCTGTGCGTCCTGCTGTGGCCGTCTCCTCCTTCCTGCCTGCTTGCCCCCCTCCTCGTGTCATCGATGACGCGTCATTACAAGCCGGCACCAGAGGAAGCCGCCCACAGAAGCCGGATGTCTTCAATCGCCACGAGCAAGATGGAGGAGGTAAGCAGCTGCCGCTTCTCAATTAGAGGGGGGCCCGGCGAGCGCACACACGGGGGGACACGAGGAGGGGGGCAAGCAGGCGGGACTCGGCGAGCACACACAGGGGGGACCCGGCGAACACACACAGGGGGGACCCGGCGAGCACACACAGGGGGGACCCGGCGAGCACACACAGGGGGGACCCGGCAGAAGAGAGATCTCCTAAAGTTTCCTCACGGCTTTTAGCATTATAAAAGCAAGATGTTAATTATAAAAGATTAAGGGGTGGTCAATGAGAAGCAAATTGTTCAAAGAGAATGCAGGATTATGTCAAACGTCATATGCAAATTAATACAATACAATAACATTTCTATAGCGCTTTTCTCCCATAGGACTCAAAGCGCTTAGGCTCTCTCAGATTCAGTAATTGGTAGTAGGATGAAGTATTCAAACAACAAAAGCTATATTTCTGCAAATGCCAAACTGAACAGGTGGGTTTTCAGTCTGAATTTGAACACGTCCAGAGATGGAGCTGTCCTGATCTGTTGAGGTAAGGCGTTCCAAAACGTAGGGGCAGCATGACAGAAGGCTCTGGGACAAAAAGTTTCCAAGTGGACTCTGGGTATGACGAGATTATTAGAACCTGTGGATCTGAGAATGCGGGGATTGCTACGCAACTGCAACATTTCTTTCATGTATCCAGGGCCCAGATTATTCATGGATTTAAATGTCAGTAGGCCGATCTTGAATAGGACCCTCCATTCTATAGGTAGCCAGTGAAGGTATGCAGCTAGAAAAATGGACGAATAAAATTCAACTTCAGTAGAATTAAATAGGTCCGCCTTTCAAGATGCATACATTTAAATACAGTATGATCTAGGTACAATAAACTCGGGATTTAGATTTGTAAACATAGAGGTATAGTAAACTACCTGTGCAGGTCCTGGCCACTCTCTATTATAAGTCTGTGGGAGCAGCGCCTAGTATAGTAAACCCAGATATAATAAAACTGTTATAGTAAACATGTTTTTTGCCCCTATGTGACGCTGACTCTGGATATAGTAAACAGTGGGCGGAGCATGCGTCATAGGTCAGTGTGACACCCATGGTCGGCTGCTCACATCAGGCTGGTTGCAGGTGAGTTGATGCCTGATAACATTTGTAAGACAAGGAGTATGGCACCGGCGCTGGATATACAGTACTGTACAAATAAGCAGCCTGGGGAAAATGAGGAATAATGTGAACATAAACAATAGGATGCAGTGTTACCACTTCCACTTTGCAATCACCAATAAAAGTATCATCACAGTCCTCCCATGGGATTGTATGCACTCCCGGGTATCTCTTCCCTTATTAGCGATGATGCTCCTGGTAGCATGTGGAGTGCAATACAGGCTAGTTTCACTTGTAGTGCAGATCAGAATGGGCATGCTCGCTGCAAAACTAAGAAGAGTAGAGTGCCAAGTCCCGCCCACGGAGGTATCAGAGCCACACCAAGAAAGCGAGTGGCTGCCTCTATTTAGTGACGGCTGCAATTTTTAAGAAGGACTGCATACTGCACCAGCAATGTGGGGAGGCTGCGCCAATCGCTGGAGCCATACTGGGTAATGTATAAATGGGGGAAATCGCAGGCGATCCGGGGGTGCCGAACACCTTTACTTGCTAGCCTAGTGCTAGCTAAAGCTTTTACAGCCATGTGAGCAAATTAATTAAATCTGGGGGACTCCTGAGGACAGAGAGCGTTATGCCCGAGACAGTGTCGGGCATACTGCTAAGGAAGTTGAAGGGAACCTTAACTGAGAGGGATATAGATGTTTCCTTTTAAACAATAGCAGTTGCTTCACAGTCCTGCTGATCTCTTTGGCTGCAGTAGTTGCTGAATCACACACCTGAAACAAGCATGCAGCTAATCCAGTCTGAATGAAGTCAGAGCTTCTGATCTGCATGCTTGTTAAGGGGCTGTGGCTTTAAGTATTAGAGACACAGGATCAGCAGGAGAGTCAGGCAACTGGTACGATTTTAAAAGGAAAAATCCATATCCTTCTCAGTTTAGGTTCCCTTTAAGACCACGTACAGTCTTAGATAATTTTATAGATGCCGAGGAGGAAATTCCTTTCTGCTCTAAAACATACACAACAGCATAATAACCGTTATAGAAAAACATTTCTTTGTTACAGCTTATACAACTCATGCAATAAATCTGCAGTGTGTCTACTTTCATGGAAGCACACATAGGGTTAACCTCCTATGTTTACAAATCAGCTGCTCTGCCGAGGCAGCCAGCTGGCACAGCTGAGAAATCAAATTACAGTGGTGATTAGTCCCAGATGAGGGGGAATTAGACAGGCTGAACTCTCTAAATACATACAGGGTGCATTTCTATATGGTTTCCTTCTGTCCTGTGCAAGAGTTCAGCTCCACTTTAATTGTTGTGACAGTCTATCCTGGGTCGTGTCACAACTCTCACACTCTGAGTCAATCAGGATTGTTTGATGCATTTCAATCTGGTGAGCTTGCTGGTAGCTTTATACTTGGCGAGTATCAATATTTTCTCTATCTTTGTAGATTTAAATCTATATACATACAGTATATAGATAGATACATAGCAACACTGTGTAATCGGTGGAAAACATATGGCCGCCCTCCAGTGGTCAAAAAAAGCTTTCCACACATATTACCGACCATTTACTGCAAACTTACCGAACACTTTGCACATTTACCGCAACATTACCGAACGATTACCGACCGTTTACTGCACTTTTATCGAACATTAATTGCAAGTCAATCACACTCAGTAAATTTTTAGTGAATACTCAAAAATAAAATTTAAAAAAATCAAAATCGGTAATTAACACTAGAGGTAAATTGGTGACCCAAAAAGTTACATCACATATTATTGTGAATAGAGCCCAATATCAGTTATTCTTTTCAAACAACTTTTATCTAGCCTGCGTAGAAGGCTAGTGTCTTTTCTGCTAGTTTCCACCCCCCACACTGGTAACCAGAATGCTCACAATCACCGTGCCTGTGGAGAGTAATAGCTACCAGCCCGATATAGAACTGCAGAAGGTTTTTACACTACACCACATTCCAAATGATGTAGATTATATTTTTGCCTGATTTCCCTAAGCAGTCAATGCTGGTGGCAGTCAGCAGCTTTTCTGAGTCATCAGCCATTAGAGTATGTATGATTTGAATGTTACTAAACAAACCTAATGATAACGGTAGGTTTTTCAAAAATATAAAAAAAAAAAAAACTTACCATGCGCCGTCCCATGTTGTAAAGAACTGAAAACATTTCATTTGTTGAATTTGCAGCATTAGGAGGTCATATTTACAATGGGTGGGACGACGAATCTGTCGAATCTTGTAAGCGATTTTTGGATTTAAATCACGACGCCATTTACCACGATTTTAATTCAACAAATCCTGACGCTGTGTCCCTGCACATCCGCTGCTCCCCCGCTTGCCTCCTACGCTCACCCCCCCCACATAGTTACAAGCAGCAGCTCACCTAGTTCATCGATTCCAGCGTGGAGTGTAGATCTCTCTATTCCTCCTCACTGTTTCCCTAGTGTCCGGCTTATGTTGATGATGCTGATCGTGTCATAAGCAGAAGCCAAGCACTAGGGCAACAGAGAAGAGAAAGGAGAGAGATCTAGGTCTGCGCTCCATGCTGGAATGCATGGATTAGGGGAGCTGCTGATTGCGCAGGGGGCGAGCAGAGCAGGGGGAGCTTAGGACCAGGAGGGAGGAGTGTAGAGGGGGCTAACACTACTAGCTACCTATACTGGGGGCACCTTTACCTAGCTATCAATACTGGGAACAACTATACTTGGCTAGCTATACTTGGGGCACCTATACCTAGCTACCTATACTGAAGGCACCTTTACCTAGCTACCTATACTGAAGGCACCTTTACCTAGCTACCTATACTGAAGGCACCTTTACCTAGCTACCTATACTGAAGTCACCTATATCTAGCTACCTATACTGAAGGCACCTATATCTAGCTACCTATACTTAAGGCACCTTTAACGAGCTACCTATATGGGAGGGCAACAATACCTGGCTACCTATAGTGGGGGTAATTATATGATGGATCACACAATTCTTTTGCACAGGATTCGTGAGGTTCAAAAGGTTTGAGATATTTGAGAACCCTTTTAGATTCGGATTCAAAGAAATGGTGGATTCGTCCCACCTCTAATATGTACTGAAATTACCAACTATCTCTTAATCAAAAACATCTTAACAGTTCAAGTTATATATTAATATAGGACCCCTTATTTGATAAAAGCTTTACAATTCTTGCATCAATTGAACTTGTGAGTTTTTGGAGAGTTTTTGCTTGAATTTCTTTGAAGTATGTCAGAATAGCCTCTCAGAGCTGTTTGGATGTAAACTGCCTCCCTCCATGGACCACATAGGTCCTTGACTATTGATGCAAACAGTTGTAATACACTGTATATGCAAAGCAGACCTCCACAGCAGGGGATAAGAGTAAACCTGTACAGGAGTATGACCCTTGATTTTCAGTTCTCCTAATGAAGTGGTCGTTTGACCACGATACGCATTAAGGATTCTACATGCTGCACGATGGATCCTCCTCCAACCCCACAATTTCCCTAGTTTGTTTATGGTACAGGCTTTGGGTGGCACCTCCTTTTTGCTCACAGACTCACACTGCCCTTGCCTTGATTACTGAATAAGGTTATATAGAATTAAGTTTATGTTGCAAATCACTGTATTGCACTATATTGTTATTACTTATTAGTAAGCACTATAATTATTTAGATCATAAAGCACGGACACTTTGATTCTACCTATTATAGTAACTGAGGAACTCCATGTGGGTGGCATCCTAGTGTAGTGTACAGTGCCGTGCACAGCGGGTTTTGGGGGGAGGGGGGGGGGGGCTTGGGTGTGGCGGCATAGCTAGCATAGTTGCCCCAGTACAGGGAGTTTAGTTGCCCCCATATGGCTAGTATAGTTACCCCAGTATAGCTAGCATGGTGCCCCAGTATAGCTAGTATAGTGTCCCAGTATAGTGCCCCAGTATAGCTAGTATAGTGTCCCAGTATATTGTCCCAGTATACTAGAGCGTATAGCTCCGCCTACCGCCTCCGTCATTCCATTGCTATCCAGAGATTGGAGAAGCTGTGTGTGAAGCGCCGCTCCGGACTGGACTCGCCTCCCTCCGCTGCCCGGCTCATTAGCATCATATATATGCACTGCTTCTGCCACTGGATCCGCCCATCGAGTACCGTATGGCGTACCTAGCTAGAATTGTGTGCCACTCTGCACTGGACGCGCCTCTCCCGCCCCCGCTCATTTAAAACCGAAAACCGCCGGATACAGTCGATCCCCAGATCGTCTTCACAGGAACCGCGGTTTCGGTTTAAAACCGAGAAATCGTGCAGCCCTACCTTGCAGCACTAGTCACTGCTTCAAATCCCAGTCAGAGCACTATCTGCATTGAGTTTATATGTTCTCCCAGTGTCTGAGTGGGTTTCCTCCGGGCACTCCAGTTTCCTCCTACATCCCAAAAACATACAGATAAGTTAACTGACTTCCTCCCAAATTGTCTGTAGACTACGATACATACACTACATGGTACATAGACATAGGACTATGATAGGGACTAGATTGTGAGCCCTCTGAAGGCCAGTAAAAGTGGACCTAAAGTCTTCCACAGGAGAGAAGGAAAACACAGAGGAACCCACCCTGTGTGCATTTAGAGATATTTCACCTTTGGACACTTAAATACAATTTTCATAATAATTCGGAACTCGGTGTACAAATGAAGAAATCTGCAAAACAGAGAGATGAAGAATATAGAGGAGAACCAAGGGAAGTAACCGCAACAATACTGACAGGCCTGTGCTACCATGGCAACAGTGGAAGATACAACTGTCAAGCAAGGATCTAGTATCCATTTTCAGTACTGTAATTTCAAAAGTTCTCCCCAAAATCTCTGATCATTTATACTTCCGAGCTGCAGCTGATCGAATGTAAAGGTGGCCATACATCTAGCGATGAAGTGCAGATTCAACCAAGAGACAAATCTCTCTCTGATTAAATCTGATTCGAGAGAGATCTGTCAGCTGCCCATACACTGCAGGCCAATTCCCGATCGATTTCAGCATGAAATCTCCCACTGCCTCACCGCTGCCCCCCAGTGTATATATGTAGCCCCCATCCCCATGTGTGTGCATTTACATATTACCTGTCTTGTGTCGCACTCCGCGTGGTGCTCATCCGTTTTCGGAATCCCCCGCAGGTTATTGTATTAAATTCAATGCAAAAAAAAAAAATAGTTTGCCACCAGATGTTGATGATCATGTGCGACTCTGGCGTCATCAATACCGAGGGAACAGGTCACTATCGGAGGTACACGACGAGGGATCAGCACAACAATGGTGAGTATAAGTGACTCTACTTTACGTAGCCAGGAATAGGTGCCCCAGTATAGTTATCCAGCTCTAGGTGCCCCAGTATAGTTATCCAGCTCTAGGTGATCAGTATAGGTTAGCCAGCTATAGGTGTCCCACTAAAGGTAGACAGCTATTGGTGCCCCAGTATAGTTAGTGAGCTATAAGTGCCCCAGTATAGGTTAGCTAGCTATAGGAAGCCCAGTATAGGTGCACCACTCACCGATCTTGACTCCCCCACAGTGATTCTTCACACCCTTTCCATCTCCCTCCCTTTGCAGTGATAGCGAGTGGCCAGCACTGTTACTCACTGTGCCTCTAATCTGTTCCGATCGCACCACCAGCTCTGATCTTTTCTGTCTACAGTACCAGGGCACAGCTTAATGTCGTCATGCTGCGCCCCAGTACTGTGGACGGGGAAGACCAGAGCGGGTGGTGGGATAGGCATGGACGAGAGGCATGGTGAGTAACAATGCCGGCCACTAGCTATCGCTGCAGAGGGAAACGAAGGGAGGCATAGAGAGAGAAGGGGGGGGGGGGGTGGAATTGGTGGAAAGGGGCAAATACTGGGTCTTCTATAGCTAGCTAACCCATACTGGGGCACTTATAGCTTGCCCAACACAGTGTCAGGCATACCACCCAGGAGGTTAATACAGGCTGGTAACACTATGTCACCCCCTAATGTCACCAATCTGTAAACAGTAATGTACAGGAACCATTATCAGCTTAAAGTATGTTTTCAGTGTTTCTACGTACCTGAATCTATATAAGTAAAATGATCTTCCTCTTTAATTCTCACCATGATGATACCCTCCTCTGCAGACTGCTGATCACCCATCACATATGTCTCTTCTTCTTCCTCTTTAATTGTCCTCGTCATCACGTCACCCTCCTCCATAGACTGCTGATCACCCATCACATACGTCTCTTCTTCTTCCTCTTTAATTGTCCTCATCATGTCACCCTCCTCCATAGACAGCTGATCACACTCATATACATCTCTTACTCTAAGCTTAGAGTTTAGTTCTTTATCCTAAAGCCATAAAATAATAGTACATAATATATTTAAAATGTGACCAGTAAGAAACAGTACACAGAAGAATATAATCTGTTAGATGGAGCACAAAGCAAGCCTGGGAATGTGCCGCCATCCAATCTGGTACTAGAGTCACCTATCTCATGCACTAGTAATGGGCTGGTGGTGACCGAAGAGCTTCTATTCCCATCAACAATAGGGACAATGATTACAGGGGGAGTAAATATTTGCTATCCTTCCTTACAAGCCACTGCTGACAGGCATAGACTACTGGTAAAGAGAGGAGAGGGGGACCCACATCATCACAAGAGCCCAACCTGTTTGTCATCAGCACCTACATTTGGGCATGTTCCTCTTTTTATCATTTATCAAGTTATGCGCAGAGAGTATGTAGACTATGCCTCCCAACTTTTTGAGATGAGAAAAAGGGACACATTAAGACACACCTCTAACCACGCCCCCACCACAACCCTCATCATGCATACCACAAAGAATTTAGAAGCCATAGATGCAGTTTTATCATTCAAACCACACTGGTCCCTTCTATCATTATTTTAACATTTAATAACAAAAGATGTATCAATTTAAAGGATGGGAATAAAGTTTAGAGTCAAACACATTTTTCAGTAAAAAACAAAGAGGAGCTGTTAGGTATAAGGTCTCAGAGAAAATAAACACATATCAGTAGTTAAAGATTGGCTGTACTTACATTACATATGCATTTCACTGTCCACGTTTGTACTTCACAGAATTTGTATATAGTATATGCAGAGATTGATGCTCCTGACAGCTCATGGCAGGTTCTATGTTTGTCTGTCTCCTATGAAGCCAAATGTGTCGTCATGTCCTGCCTGCTTCCTGATCACAGAAAAGCTCGTACTGAATAACACTAGTGTGCAGTGAATATTAATTAGCCATGTGGCTAGGAACAATAGCGGACTCCTGCAGTGTACTCTGCCCGGAGATTTATCAGTGCTGTGCACTGGACTGAGTTACATGCTATTGTTACTTGACCCTGTAACTTCTCCTTAGCAGCCGAGGGGAGGGCCCCAGAATGCTTTGCAGTATGGTATGCGGCTTGCGTCCTCTTAAAGAGCTTGGGTCTAACAGCTTTGCTGATAAGCACACATCAAATGAAAGAGAGATTTTTATCTTCACTATTGCCTTTTTGGCTTCCGTCTAAACTGTTTAACACGGGAGAATAGAGGTTTAAATTAGCTTCTGCAGCCTGACAGTTACTCTTTAACATACATTTTCCGAGATCTGTACATCAGTCCTGAAAGAGGGACAAATAAGGAATACAGAGGGGCAGAGGAATTTGGTTCCCAGAGGGGCTATCCCTCCAAAAAAGGACAGTTGGCAGCTATGTAGGTATGTTGTCCTGAATCTATGGATGTGACTGTACTGAATTAAGAGATGTAGAGAGACCACTAGAAAAATGGCAAACAAATCACAGTAGTCATATAAGAGTCTCTTGTATGGTAATTACTTCAAGGAGGATGATCAGGATAGTGACAGGTGCACTATGACCTCCTCTGTAACAAAGTATGTCCACCCAGACTTCTGCTCTGCTCAATATATAACAAGAAACACACAATTACCTCGTCGGCAGCCATCTCTAGCAACGTCCCTCCTCCATTTCCTGTCTGTGATCGCTTCCTCTACTGCCGCCCACATGACTTCCTGTCTTTGTGTTATTTCTTCTTATCTGTGCGTTCCATCTGGCAGACGCAACATTACCATCTTGTGGTGAATCGGCTAACTGCAGCTTCCAGATAATGGACTCTCCAGCACTCAGCTAATTATTAAAATGTATGCCCATTAGCATTGCACAGGTTGTAGGATAGGTTTCCATGTGGGAGATTAGTACAGAAAGGAGTATGGCCAAGACTGAAAAGCATCATAAGACTCGTATACAGCAATAAAATCACTTTATATGGAGGTAGAGGTGGTGATAATTATTAAGAAAATCTAATGAAATGTGAACACAATATAGTGTTTTCCTCCTATCAGACTAAAAGTGCTTGAGGGCTGCAGGCACAGAAGGCAGTCAGTAGGCCACCCTGTAACACTAATGGACACCTGGAGAGGGATATGGAGGCTGCCATATTTATTACCTTTTATTTAAACTATATCAGTTGCACAACATCATGCTGATTCTTCTGACAGCAGTATCTGAATAACACACCTGAAACAAGCAAGCAGTCAATCCAGTCGGACGACCTGATCTGCATAGTTGTTCAGGGTCTGTGGCTAAAAGGACAGCCAAGCAACTGTTGTTTAAAAGATAACTGAAGTGAGAGGAATATAGAGAATGCCATATTTATTTCCCTTTAATCCTTCCTGGCGGTAACCCCGAACGTAGTTCGGGGTAAGCCGCGCAACAGGTTTTCTCCGGCCCTGCTCGGCCGATTTGCTTACTTTTTTTTTTGCTGGACGCAGCTAGCACTTTGCTAGCTGCGCCAGCTCACTGATCGCCGCCGCCCCACGCCCGATCGGCGCTATCCGTCGCGGCGCGCGAGCCCCCCACCCCCCAGACCCCGTGCGCTGCCTGGCCAATCAGTGCCAGGCAGCGCCGAGTGGTGGATCGGGACTCCCAATGACGTCACGACATCGCTGACGACGGTGACGTCATCCCGCCCCGTCGCCATGGCGACGGGGGAAGCCCTCCAGGAAATCCCATTCTTTGAACGGGATTTCCTGATCGGAGATCGCCGAAGGCGATCGAAGCGGGCGGGGGGATGCCGCTGAGCAGCGGCTATCATGTAGCGAGCCCTGGGCTCGCTACATGATTTAAAAAAAAAAAAAACTGCTGCGCTGCCTCCTGGCGGAATTTTTCATACCGCCAGGAGGGTTAAGCAATACCAGTTGCCTGACTATCTTGCTGATTCTCTAATACTTTTAGCCATAAACCCTGAACAAGCTTGCAGCAGATCAGATTATTGCGACATTATTGTCAGATCTGACTGGATTAGCTGTATGGTTGTTTCTGGTGTTTTTCAGACACTACTGCAACCAAATAGACCGGCAGGGCTGCCAGGCAACTGGTATTGTTTCAAAGGAAATAAATATGGCAGCCTCCCTATTCTCACTTCAGTTGTCCTTTAAAAGGAATAAACATATGACAGCCTACATACCCCTCTCACTTCAGGAGTCTTGCTTAAAAAAATACTTACCAAAACGGTGCTGGCTCCAGCCGGGATGCAATCTCCGCTCTCCTACATCAAAGGTGTTGTCTTTATCCAGTACACTATCCAGCCACTGTTCCTATTTCAGTCTTCATTCAAAGTGTAGAAAAAGTATGTTTGGTATGTAGAGTATGTGCAAGATATGACTTCATATGTTTTGACTTGAGACTTTAAAACCAAAATGTCAGCCATGGCATTGCTTGATTGGCTGTTATAAGCGCACAGGCTTAAAAATACAAAGGTGATGATTGGATGACAGAGTGTGTGGCTTAATCAAATAAGGCATTGTTATAACATTGCATCATTACCTAATATTTGCAGTTTACAAACTACTCTCTGCATTTTAAACTATGAAATAGATCAGAGCTAATGGCCCTTTGAACTCCCCTGCAGTAAAACCTTGTCTGAAGTTGTCTTTCACAGTTTTTTTTTTAAATGTATATGTTACGGCCAAAACCAGAAATCGGCCAATTCTAGAATTGGCCGGCCATTTCTAGAAATGGCCGATTTGACGTTGGCCAAAGTCCAAAATGCTGGGAATTTCTGAGATTGGCCGGCCAGTTCTAGAAACGGCCAAAGTCAGTCGGCCAAAGTCCAAAAGGCACAAATCCCAGAACATCCCGGGTCCTGTTCAGCACCATGAATGGCACTCGGAAGTTCCTCTCTGCTCTGAAAGATGCACAACAGCATAATAACCTTCACAGGAAAAAAAAATTCTTTGTCACAGCTAATACACAATCCTGCAACAAATCAGCAGCGTGTCTACTTCCTGATTTCACGGAAGCAGAAAAATGTGTTAACATCCTGCGCTTTAAAATTAGCTGCTCTGCCGTGGCAGTCGAGTGACACAGGGGAGAGATTAAATTACAGTGGTGATTAGTCACAGATGAGGGGGAGGGTGCATGGCTGGGGGCGCTTCTCTGGGCGCTTTGCATGGCTGGGGGGAGCTTCGCTGTGCACTTTGCATTGCTGGGTTGCTTTGCTGGGCGCTTTGCATGGCTGGGAGAGGGAGGGGCGTTGCGCACTTTGCATGGCTGGGGTGCTTCACTAGGCACTTTGCGTTGCTGGGGGGCTTTTCTGTGTGCTTTGATTGGCTGTGGGGGCTTTACTGTATGCTTTGCATGGCAGGGGGGGGGGGGCTTTCCTTTGCGCTTTGCATGGCGGGTGGTGTTTGCCTGCGCTACTCACAGACCTCAGATCACAGCGACCGAAGAGGCGGGGAGAAGCGGAGAGAGGCGAAGCAGCGCGCACGCTACCCGCCCGGACCTGTACACTTCACATGCGGAAGTGCCAAATGACTGGCGCTTCCGCACTAAAGTGTTCACATCCTGGGGGTCACTTGTGCGCTTTGCCTCTCTCCACCTCCCTGGTCTGGTCGCCCTGATCTGAGGTTTGAGTAGCACAGTGCAGGCAGGGAAGAGCCGAGGGAGCAGGACTTCGGGACTTTCGGGACTTGGCCAGCCGCATACAGTCACAACGCGTTCTGGCTGGCCAAAGTCCGAAATTATGCCACATTTCTCACATTGGCCGCATTAGCCGGCCACTTCTCGTGAGAACATCAACCCAAGTTGGGTTAAAGAGCTCAGAGAAGCTGTTTTGCATAGATAACAAGTGAAGTTTAACTCTTCCTGTACTGGAAACAATATAAGACTCATATGTTTGCTACTAATGTTCTATTTCTTAGCTGTACTACACATACAGTTCATTATCTCATAAGTTTATTCTCACTTCAGATTCCCATTAAACATTCTTTCTTACCAAACACTTACCGTATTTTTCTGACTATAAGACGCTCCTGACCATAAGACGCACCTAGGTTTAGAGGACAAAAGGCAAGGGAAAAATATATACTAAACCTGGTGCATCCATGGTGAAGGGGCATCTTGTGGATTATGCCCCTTTGTACCTCTTGCCCCCTTGTACTTCTTGTGTCTCCTGCGTCCTCCTCTATCCCCCTTGTGTCCTCCTGTGTCTGCCTCTGTCCTTGTGTCCTCCTCTATGCCCCTTGGTGTCCCCGTGTCCTCCCCTGCATGGGCACAGTGCAGGGAGTCCCCGACATTGTGGCGGGTTGGAGGTTCATATTAACACACAAATCAGGAACTCCCTGCATTTGGACTATAAGATGCAGTGACTTTTTTTACCCACTTTTGGGAGAGAAAAAGTGAGTATTATAGTCCAAAAAAATACAGTACATTCATTCCTTTGCTCTATCCCCATCATTTATATTTTTAGATCCAAAGAGTTTATTAGACATAACGTTAATTTCAAATTTTTACAAACGAGCAATTATATGCCTCAAAGGGGACAGGTCTAAAGTTAAGCTTACATGTAAGCAAAAATGTGAAAGCATATTAACAGAAACAAAACATCAGCCACATCGTTTTCAATGTCAGCTGATCATTTATATTTTTTAATGCAGCATCCATTATCAACTGAAAATTCCCCCTCCTATTACATTGAGTACTGCTAGCTTCATCACTCTACTGAAACACTTAAGGACCACGGGCTTACACCCCTCTCCCCCCCCCCCCCCCCCCCCCCCCCCATAGTGACCAGGCCATTTTTTACAAATTAGGCCACTGCAGCTTTAAGGGTTCGCTGCAAGGCCGTACAACTCAGCTCACAAGTGATTCCCCCCTCCCCCCCCCCTTTCCATTTCTTTTGGTGGCTATCTCCAAGGAGGGTAGGGGAGTATTTGGAAGAGATTGCTTGCCAGGATAATAACTTCCTCTCTTCAAAGAGAAGTATGCGGGAGATATTTTTGCCTGTCCAGTGGCTCCAAGCTGATAGCTGAAGGCCTGAGGGGGGGGGGGGGGGGGGGGGGTGGGGGGGGGGGGGGGGGGGGGGGGGGGGGGAGTCGTTATTACCAAATAAGGAGGCTAGTTGAGAAGGGAGTTTGTCTAAGGACAAACTTTTAGATAGTTTTTTTCCAGAGGGAAATTGAGATTGAGCTAATAGTGTTCTACAAAAGGTGAGGAGTATCTGAGTAGGGAGTCCATATGAGGCTTGAGATTGGGAAAGGTTTGATTGAAGAGGCCTCTAGGTCCACCCATCTAGTCCTGCCTGAAGGGGAAGCCGATTGCATAGTTTGCGCTAAGCGGGATGCATAGAAATAGAGAAGCAACTGGGGGCCCCAAAACTGCCCTGTTGCTTAATTTTAGCTAGATGTTGGGATTTAATCCTGTGGTTTATGATTTCAGATGAATTTGGTGATATGGTCCAGTAACATCTTAATTGAACTTTACTCAAATGGCTCAATCCTTATTCAGGAGAGCAAACACCGGTGCAGGGGCAAACGCAGGATTTTTAAGGGGGGGGGGTTCCTGAAAGGTCCAGAAGCACGTATGTCCCCGAGTGCTTCCGAATACAGGTGGCTCCATACTGCCCATGCACAAAAGTGCGCTGGCGTATTACGGAGCTGCCTATCTTTGGAAGTACTCAAGGACACGAGTGTTTCTGAGGGCTTCTGGTAGCAGAAAATTTGAACGGGGTACAGCGCTGGAACAACTCCCCAAGAGAGGAACAGGAGATAGACTTAGTTTGGACAATTCAGTGGAATATGCTACATAGTGTCACATAGCGCAAGCGATACCCATATGATGCAGGGATATATGCATCTGCGGAAGATGGCGGCGCTATATAAATACTAAATAATAATATTTTGCCTCACCAGGATTGCACTTTTATTTAGCTTTCCTGTATGACAAGAAGACACAAATACCCAGCACTAGGGGAAGAGGGAAACAAAGGTGAATAAGGGAGGGCTGGTGTACACCAAGAGGGCTTCTGAGCGTTTTTCAAATCGACAGTGATTTGAAAAGCGCTTGGCTAATGTTACCCTATGAGGGTGTTCCCACAGCAGCGTTGTGATTTTTTCAAAATCGCAGGTATACTGCATGTAGCATGTTTTTGAGCAATTCATTCAAAAATCGCTCTGAAAATCACTTCACAAAATCACACTCACAAATTGCTAGCAATTGCTATTGTCATTTTGGCGTTGCACTAGCCCAGAGAGAGGAGTGGAGAAATTGAGAATAGCCTGAGATGGAGCAGAGAACTTATCTGTATTGCCGTCCCACATCACACAGGCTACTTGCCTGTAATCGGACTCCTGTCCCTGTCAGTCTCTCACACAAGTCAGAAAGAAGCCCTCCTGGAGTCTAGGGACTGTCAAAAACTTTTCAGCTTGTTAAACACCTTACCCACACATGCAGTCATTATAACAATGGGGAGAGACCAGACAGATGTTTGCCCACAGACCCTGAGTCCAGGCAATCTCTGCATCATGCTGTGCATATTTACCAGCTTGCCTGCACTCTAATTTCATCATGTCTGACACTTCTGTGCTGTGGGAAGTCCAGGACTCCATAATCAACATTCTCTCACTGCAGGCTGCATCTTCTTGTGAGGGAAGCTGGGCTGCCTCTCTCATTCTATTAGCTGGAGGGAGGCACCAGAAGTAAGAAGGGAGGGAGAATGAGGCTGTTTATATTATGCAGGCTTCCCTGGCTGAATACACAGCTCAGTGCAGGGGGGAGGTTCCAGGCACCCGGAATAGCCACCTCAGTTCGCCAGTGCGGTGCAACCCCTTCAGGCAGGCACACCACCCCTGCTCCACACAGTGATTCAAAATAAAATAGAAAGAGGCACTCCACAGGCACGAACTTGCGTTCAGTTTTATTGCATGTCGATATACACTACATGTTTCGGGCTCCTGATGAAGGGCGGAGCCCGAAACATGTAGTGTATATTGACATGCAATAAAACTGAACGCGAATTTGGTGATATGGGACTGGAGTTTACTGCTATAGGTAGAGTTCTAAATAAGTATAACAGTTTGGGGAGTAGAGTCATTTTGACTGCAGAAATTCAACCAGTCAGGGATAGGTGGAAACGATACCATTCATTGAGAAGACCATGAAGAGTTGTCAGCATAGAAGTATAATTTGCACTATACAGTTGATCGAGTTTTGGGGTGAGGTGCACTCTGAGATATTTGATACTTTATCCCTAAAATTGAAGCCAAATGCAGACGTGGAGGCCTGTTTTTGGATCTCGGAAAGGTCAAAAGCCATTGTCTCAGACTTTGTTTTATTGATTTTGAAACCAGAGACTTCACAGAATCTGTCAATGTGTTTGAAACGGTTAGGGGGAGAGAGACCTGAGGGTTAGAAAGTGAAAAATGGTGTCGTCAGCAAATAATGCCACTTTATATGATGACCTGCCGATCTTGATCCCTGAAACGTCAGTGTATTGTCTTATCAGGCTGGCAAGAGGCTCGATACACAGTGCAAAGAGGAGAGGAGAGAGGGGACACCCCTGACAAGTCCCATTAAGGATTGGGAATTGTTGTGAGACCAGGCCCATGTTACTCACAGCTGCTGTAGGAGCCATGTACATGCTTCTAATAGCGTTCAGGAAGCCCCTCAGAACACCAAAACTTTGGAGTACCATTCTCATGCATCTCCGGTTTACCCTGTTGAACGCCTTCTCTGTATCCAAAGAGAGGAGCAGAGAACGTGTCCTACAGGACCGCATGTGCTCTATCAGTCCCAAGATCCTGCGAACATTGTTGGTAGTCTGCCTGCCCATGATAAAACCTGTCTGGTCCGGATGGATAACGGAGGGGAGACATTTGTTGAGTTTCACAGCCAGTACTTTAGCCATGATCTTGAGATCAATATTTATTAGAGTGATAGGTCTGTAGTTTTTGACCTTGGCCGGGTCTCTGCCGGGCTTAGGGATTACCACGATAGTGGCCCTTAACATCTCGGGAGGAAGTTCTTCCTCGCCATTCATTAGCCTGTTCATGAGAATTGCTATCTCTGGGGCAAGAGTCTCTTCAAAGATTTTGTAATACTGTGGGAATTACCCATCCAGACCAGGGGCCTTAGAGGGTTTCAAAGACTTGATGGCTTCCAGAACCTCTTCTGCTGAAATAGAGGTGTTGAGGAGTGAGATCTGAGAAGCATCAAACCTGGGGATAGGGATGCGGGCGAGGTGGTCCAGAATGTATGGAGCCTGTATCTTATCCCTGTCTGTGGTTGTGCCAACAGGTCACACAATAATAACTAAGTGCAGTAACTGGCCCTGAGAGTCATGGACAGGATTTAGCCTGTTGAGAGCGAGCCTCTGGCTGAGTTTCCTCGCGAGCATGGTGTCTGGCTTATTGCTTTTTTCATAACATTTTTTATTTGTTAACTTGATAGAGTAATCAGCTTTGGAAAAAAGAGATGTGCATAGTTCCTGCCTAATGCTGGGAATATACGGTAAGTTTTTGTACTGTGTAATCGAGCCGCTGATGGCTCGATTGATAATTTCCGACAGGTCCGATCACCTGCCGGATCGATTCCCCGCTCGATACCGCGGGCAGGACAATTCTTAAAAAACGAAAAGATGATAAGGAGCACCCGCGGGGACGAGTGGCATTTGATCCGGGCGCCTGCGGGGATGAGTGGGGATGCACCAGAATCGAGCCAGCGGCTCGATTACACGGTAAAAAACGTACCGTGTATGCCCAGCAAAAGGGACTTCAGATGCTCAAGAGTTTGAGGGTCGCCAGAAGCTGCATGCAGGGATTTTAAGCATCTAATCTATTTTTTAAAAAATTCAAGTCATGACCTCGCCTGTCTCTTCAGTCTAGAGGAGAGTTGAATGATTTCCCTCTAACAATAGCTTTGTGTGCCGCCCACCGAATTGCCTGAGAAGTATCTGAGGGATAGTTTAAGTGGTTAATCTCCTTAGTGATAGTGCAGGCTGATTCAGTATTGGTTAAGAGAGAGTCATTCAATCTCCAGCTTGGTGGGCTTCTGCTGTAAATTGAGCAGAGGCCAACGATTACGGGTGCGTGATCAGACCAGGATATTTCTAAGTGGTCGGCCAATTCTAAATCATCTAGCAACAAGACATCCATTAGAATGTAGTCAATTCTAGTGTAACTCTGGTGGAGGTGGGAAAAGAAGGTGTGTCCCCTCTCTCCTGGGTGTATCGCTCTCCACGAGTCCCAAGTGTTAGTTTCACTGACAAATTGCAAGAGGGTTCTAATGGATGAGCTCAGCTTATGGGTACCACAGCCCCTGCCATCCAAGGAGGAATTGAAATCTCCAGCGATTATGACTTTGCCTTTTCTATAAAGTGAAATTTTACCAGTTAAAACATGAAAGAATGATTTTTGGCCCTCTAAGGGTTCGTACACAGAGACTAAAGTGACAGGGAGACCCTGCAACTCACCAACCACAATAATAAACCTACCAGATAGAATCCACCCTCAGACAGTCTTTTATGAGCTAGTATGGCTACTCCACATTTCTTCTGGGAAGTCGAGGCATAGTGAATGGACTGGAAGGATCTATGCCAGATTTTAGGCTCATGGCCTCTTTTATAGTGGGTCTCCTGGAGGAAAATTTGGTCTGCTTTAGCGTCAGAGTAATACTTGCAGGCTAATCGTCTTTTGTTAGGAAAGTTGGGTCCCTTTACATTATGTCAGATTACCCTAAGTGAAGAGAGCCCTGAGTCTGGGCAAGTATTTAAGAGACTAGGCATTTAAGAGCTATATTGCAGGAGTCTATCAGGCACATTCTATAACCAGTCTGTTCATGTAGGCCCCAAGTCTGTAGGGAAAGGTTACACTAATGGGGGGTAAAATGAGGGTGTTATCCCTCCTGGGATCAGTAGAAAACAAAACACAAAGGATTGACAGTCATCTGAGGATGGTAGTGACGGAGGCATACCTTGAGATAACATAGTAAACTATAGCAACGAACAATGAGTGCAAAGAATGAAATGCAATAAACATTTGAAACGCTGAACAGTCCCAAGGGAGAGCTATTAGAACTCAATATCTCTACTAGAGAGGGAATGTGCTGCGGTAGTAGCCACAGCATAATGTGGGGTTTAACCACTTAATGACCGCCTAACGCCGATAGGCGTCGGCAGGTCGCAGTGGTGTATCCATGGAAACGGCCACTCGTTTGAGCGGCCGTTCCATGTCAGGGTGTCTCCGTGAATAGCCTGTGAGCCTCCGATCGCGGCTCGCAGGCTAATTGTAAACACGCTGGGAAGAAATCCCCGGTGTTTGCAGCGTACGGCGCTGCTGTCCCAGCAGCGCCATAAAGGAGATCGGCGATCCCCGGCCTCTGATTGGCCAGGGATCGCCGGCATCTGATAGGCTGAAGCCTATCAGAGGCGGTACAGGACGCATCGCCGTCCTGTACCGCCCGTAGAGAGAAGGGGAGGGAGGGAAGGAGAGGGAGGGCAGAATAGCGCTGCGGAGGGGGGCTTTGAGGAGCCACACCCCCGCAAGGCACAAGTAGCCGGCGGCGATCAGACCCCCCCAGCAGAACATCCCCCTAGTGGGGAAAAAAAGGGGGGGGGAAGTCTGATCACCCTGCAGCAAACGTGATCTGTGCTGGGGGCTGAAGAGCCCACCCAGCACAGTGCAGGGAAAAATCCCCTGGTCGTCAAGTGGTTACCGAGGAAGCCTCCAAACTACGTTGGGCATTAGATGTGGTGGAATGACAGTTCAGTCACAGGCAACAAGGAGGTGTAGAGGAACAAGTCTGTTCAGGGTCACTCTTTCAGCAGGTGTTGATATCATATACCCAGCAGGTGAGGGACGAGAGGGCAGGCCATTTAATAGCGAGTGAACAGTGTTTAGTGCAGGGTCATGCCGGAACTCCGCCATGACTGCGAAGTGAGCCCTCACAATATATCAAAAGAGAGTGTGAAAGAGAGCAGAAAAAGTCTAGGGGGGGGGGGGGAAGAGCAATATGCTCACCCATCCGAGCTCACCGAGGTAGGGGATGCAGGAGCTGAGTTGTTGGGAGTCACAGGGTCACTTCTGGAGGGCACCTTAGGCCACGTGGGCTCGGGAGGAGGGATGCGATCCGGGCAGGGAGACAAGATGAGAGCTGAGGTGGTGTCTTGTTTCAGGCCTACCCGATAGATGATGTCCGGGATATCAGCTGGATCGGTAAGGGACAGTTGTTCCCCATCGTGCAGGACAGTTAATTTAAACAGAACCCCCCCAGCGGTACTTTATTTTATGGCAGATGAGGATCGCAGTGAGGGGTTTCATATCTTTGCCCCTTTTTAGGGTTGTAGGCGAGAGGTCAGGATAAAGCTGCATCTGTGAGCCTCTGAAGCGGATGTAGTAGTGCATCCGCACAATCACATCCCTCGGGAGGCCTCCGGCTTTGGGTTCAGCGCGAAGCACTGTGTGGGCCTGGTCCATCCGCAGGTCTTCCTCATCCAGAATAGGAGCAATGCTGCTGAACAAAGCTGTGAGGTAAGGATGCAAGTCCTCTTCGTCTTCCAAGATACTGCAAATCCGTAGGTTACAGCGTCGGACACGGTTCTCGCTGTCTCCTCGGACCTCCTTCAGGGTAGCAATGTCTGGGGGAACCCAGCACTGGAACAGTGGGATATTGGAAGATATTGGGAAGTCTCTGCACTATCCAGTGCGCTGTGTGTAAGTTAAAGATGTATGAGTACAAAGTTACAACTGAGGGTGCGGTCAGGGTGAAGCAATCCCGTGGAAAAATGATGAGGGGGGATATAAGGATGGAGAGGGGCAATTAGAACTGAAGAGGTGGTTAGGGTAGGGAGAGATTAGTTATGATAAAGAAGTAAAGGATAGAAGGGGCAATCAGAACCGGGGGGTGTTCAGGGTGAAGAAGTCAGCCAGGGCAGGGGAAGGTAAGAATGGAGGGGCTAGCTAGGGATGGTGTTTCCATAGAAGCAAAATGGGCAATTGCCCAGCACCCTAGAGCAAGTTGCCAAACCACACACGCCTCCCAAAATACATATAGTTGTTACCAGTGTCCCTGTAGACTATTCACAGCATATTGCACTCACCTGGCCAAAGGGTATGGTCTCCCTCCATCTATGCGCTTCATCCTCACGGGCACCTCATATCTGTGACCTGATGGCATGTACATACTCACATGCTGCTGGTTCATAGAGATGAAGCACCTGCGAGGATGAAGCACATAGATGGAGGGAGCGCATGCCGGTTGGTGCCCAGTATATGTAGTCAGGGGTATAGTAGTCCCCAGTATATGTAGCCAGGGGTATATGTGCCCAGTATATGTAGCCAGGGGTATATGTGCCCAGTATATGTAGCCAGGGGTATATGTGCCCAGTATATGTAGGCAGTAGTATATGTGCCCAGTATATGTAGGCAGGGGTATATGTGCTTAGTTAATGTAGTTAATGTGATGTTAATGATCTAGTGAGCGCGCCCAGACTGGTGCTGCTACTCTCTAAGGCTGCTCCAGACATTACATCTCATTTCTGCTACCTTAAACCTCTTAATGGAAAGACTGGACCGAAATTTCAGTGGATTCTAATGTAGCACTTCTCAAGCAACACCTATAACCTTTCAGAACACCTGGATTACTTGGGATGGCAAAGATTTAAGCTGGATTGGATCTTCCTTGGTATCACACACGGCTGAACACTGCACACCTTCCTTGGAATTGACCTGAGACCTTAAAGACTTTCTGCCTCTTTGTGCCCGCCGTCTCCCATCCTGTGAGTAACTTTCATCGATTATCTACAGCATCTATGCTCAATAGAATATATTTTTCTACATATATTATACATTATATCTTCAAATTCCTAAACAAAGGACTGTGTTTTCAAATCCATGCTGTCCATCCATACATTTCTGTGTAAGGACAATTCAGTCTATACAGGCCCTTTGATCTCTGCAGGATACCAGCCACAGCTGAGAAAGTTCACACCTTGACTCTAAATAGGGCCTTTCTCGGCAGGAGCCCTGAGCTGTCTCTTGTCCATCCTAATGTGTAAACATCAATGCTCAGCAGAGAGACTTTTAGCTGTATACCAACCAAGAAATATTTATCCAATTGACAAATCCACAATAATTCTACTTAAGTCTGTTGGAATCCTCAGAAAGACAAAGAGGATCGAGAGGACGTGGGAAAAGACGTTCTTCACCGCAGAACCAAAATAACTCTGTGACAAAATCTACAGAGTACACCCAGCCAACAACCCTAATAGCTCCAGCACAATCCAGCAGATATGACAGCCACACATCTGGAGACTGTTCTGTCCTGGAGTCATCAATCTCAGACCCTAGCTTCCAGGGTAGCCCCATCAAGGCTGTCCTCTATAACGTCAGATCGATAAACAACAAAACAGCAATCATACATGATCTAATAGAGTCTTCTTATCTGGCCTGCCTGACTGAAACCTGGCTTTCTGAACCAGTTGGCCCCACCTTGGAGGCCGCCGTGCCAACAAACTATTCCGTGATATACTGGAACAGGAAAGAATGCAGGGGAGGAGGGGTTGCACTTTGCTTTAGATCAGCTTTGAAAATCAGACCACTTACTGTAGGTCCTACCAACTCGTTTGAATGCTTGGGGGTGCAACTTTCAGCTGAGAAAAACACTAACATATTGCTGATCTACCGCCCACCAGAAAAATACTCGGACTTCCTTAAGGAACTTGTAGTCCTTCTATGCAACCTAACTGTAAGGAAACGCGGAAAAGCCGCCGTCTCTCAAGGTGAGGCGGCTGTTTCCGCGTCCAGCAGGGCGTCACAATGCGGAAAAACCGCCGCATGCCGCTTAGGCAGAGCTGCGGAATCCGCATTGGGAACGGCGGAATCCGCATTGAAAACGGCGGAATCCGCATTGGAAGCGGCCCCCACACGTGGTGCTCAAGATGCATTGCAAGACAGTTCTGGTGTGGCCGGGACTGATAGTCCACCAGGATTCAGAGTGACACGCACGCGCACAGAGACAGAGCTTATATAACAGCCAGAAGTAGTCAGCTGACCAGGCTGGTCAGCTGACATTTTCCACAACTTTCATTGGTCCAGCAATTAGGGAGGTCCTGGAAAGGTCCTTGAGTGTATATATACTGCTGGCTGTTCACTTGTTCCTTGTCTGGCATGCGATCACATACGTGGGAGCACTCAGATCCGTAGTCAGATCCGCAAGTGTGCCGGGACCAGCTGGAGCTGTAATCCTACACTTAGCTAGATTCTGTTGATAGCTAAAGTACTAGTTTGATTGTGATTATCTGTTATGACCCTTTGCCTGTCTCGACTATCCTCCTGAACTCTGATCTTGTACCTCGATATCTCTGATACTCTGTTGCCGAACCCCGGCTCGTCCTAGACCCTGCTTCTGTCTCCTGATTTTGTACCTTGATATATCTGATACCCTGTTGCCAAACCTTGCCTGTACTTCGACTCTGCTTTTGCCTCCTGATCTTGTACCTTATCTGTCCGTGTGTATCGACCTGGCTTGTCCGACCTCGAGAACCGACCTCACTATTGGAGGCGGTTCCCCGTCCTGTCAGTGACATCTCCTCCTGAGTGTCACTTTCAGACTAACCTTCCTACTATCAGTCTGACTCCTCCCGTCTTGGAGAGTCCAGATCTGCGGAAGGAATCAGCGCAGTACTTCCGACTGCGCTGAGGCTTGTTACTGTTACACCAAAACACTACACTCTACTCAGGTGAACAGAGGTTAGCTAGTATATTGGATTATCGGTGAGACTGCAGATCACTTATAATCTGGTATACGTCTGTATTCCCCGTGATACTGCAGATCACCGGTAATCAGACCTCTCTGTGCTTCACCGATCGTTACACTAACACTGGAACACCCCAGATGGATTGTTCTTGGAGATTTCAATACATGGGTGGATGACTCCTCTTCAAATTTTGGAATAGAGCTATCTCATGCCTTACATGAACTGGGCTTCCTCCAATCAATCAGCTCTGCTACTCACAGGAAAGGTCACACTCTGGACCTTATATTCCATACTGGGCTGTCAATAGCCAATGTGGAAATTAATCCTGTTGCCTGGTCAGACCATCACACTATCCACTTCTCCCTCTCAATACCAGCTGTCAAACACCAGGTCAAGAATCAAATAAAATATCGCCGCTTAAAAGGGATAACACCTCAACATATCCGAGATAACCTTAGAATTGATGAATTGACTGACTCCAGCTTGGACCCTGATACTCTGGTGTTTAAGTACAACAAATGTGTGTCCTCCACCTTTGAGACCATTGCTCCTCTGCGCACCAAATATCTTACTCCACACCATCATGCACAGTGGTTTGATAACGCTATAAAAGAGCTGAAAAGACAAGGCCGAAAACTTGAGAGACTGTGGCGCAAATCTCAGTCCCCAGAAGACAAACATGCCTTAATCCTCCACTTGAAGAGCTACCAAAAGGTAATCATGAGAAAAAAAATCATCCTTTCTATCACAAGAGATTGCAAATGCAGTTAACAAACCAGCCCAACTGTTCCGCACAGTGGAAAAACTCTGCAACCCGGCATGTCAAAAACTTAAAGAGACTCTGTAACATTAAAAAGATCCCCTGGGGGTACTCACCTCGGGTGGGGGAAGCCCCACGGATCCTAATGAGGCTTCCCACGCCGTCCTCTGTCCCACGGGGGTCTCGCCGCAGCCCTCCGAACAGCCGGCGACTGTGCCGACTGTCAGTTCAATATTTACCTTTGCTGGCTCCAGCGGGGGCGCTGTGGCGGTTTTCCGTTCCGAACTACACGGAAATACTCGATCTCATTCGGGTCCGCTCTACTGCGTAGGCCACTTGCGCCTGCGCAGTAGAGCGGACCCGACGGCGATTGGGTATTTCCGTGTAGTTCGGAGCCAACAGCCATCAGAGCGCCTGCGCAGGAGCCAGGAAGGTAAATATTGACGTCACCGCTGCACGGACTCCACGGAGGGCTGCAGCGAGACCCCTGACGGATGGAGGACGGCGTGGGAAGCCTCATTAGGATCCGGACGCTTCCTCCACCCGAGGTGAGTACCCCCCAGGGGATCTTTTCATGTTACAGTTCCTCTTTAATATCAAGTCTTCAAAGGACCTCTGTGACCAATTTGCCCATTTACTCACAGACAAAGTCTCCGCTATAATGTCCGCCATCCAACTTAGAGCATCTGAGCCTAATATAGCGCCGAAGACCATTAGCAGAGACAATGTAACACCTTGGTCAAACTTCAAAGAAATTGATGAAGAAGTCACATCAAGCATCCTCCTTCATGTCCGCCTAACTACCTGTGACCTGGATCCTGGCCCAACACAGTTCATGTTGAACTGCCCCGACCTGCTCGTACCGGTATTCCTAAAAATTATTAACTGTTCCTTAAAGTCAGGGATATTTCCTGCTTTACTGAAGGAAGCAATCATCAGGCCTCTCCTCAAAAAACCCTCCCTGGACCCAGATGCAATGACCAGCTACAGACCTGTCTCTAACCTCTCCTTTCTGGGCAAGCTAATTGAAAAAGCTGTCTACCTCCAGCTAGAAGCCAAAATCCTACAAAACAACAGTTATGACCCATTCCAGTCTGGCTTCAGGAAACACCACAGCACTGAAACTGCCCTCATCCAAATATGCAACCACCTGCTCATGGCAAGAGACAGAGGAGAGTGCAAGATCCTCATACTGCTAGACCTTTCTGCAGCCTTTGATACAGTTGACCATGACATCTTGATAAACAGGCTACAGGAATACTGCGGCATTGATGACATAGTTCTTCAGTGGTTCCAATCCTTCTTGAGTGGCAGAACCCACAAAGTGTATGGGGCCCTTCCTGTCCACCCCTGTATCACTTAAGTATGGGGTGCCCCAGGGGTCAATCCTCTCTCCCCTGCTTTTCACTATTTACATGTTACCGCTGGGAAAACGAATCCAAAAACATGGCCTGACATACCACTGCTATGCAGACGACACCCAACTATATCTTTCCTTCAAGCCTGGTGTGACAGACCCGGCTGAAACTAAATGCAGACAAAACTGAAGTCCTTCTGATTGGAGGGCAGAGCATGATAACAAAACAACTTAACTTGCAGTCTTCACCACTGGGAATAGGAGGCACGGATCTACGCAGCTCTGATCATGTGCGTAGCCTGGGAGTTCTAATTGATTGGGATTTAAACTTCAGAACTCAAATCTCTGCTGTGGTGAAATCATCCTATTTTCACCTGAAGAACATTGCAAAAATCAAGCACCTCATCCCCCCAGAAGATCTGCCAACCTTAGTCCATGCCTTCATCACACCACGCCTTCATCACATCCCGACTGGACTACTGCAATGCTCTCTACACTGGCCTTCCAAAAAAGGCCTTGTACCGTCTACAGCTGATACAGAATACTGCTGCCAGACTGCTAACCAACCAACCCCGTCTCTGCCACATAACGCCAGTCCTGCACTCCCTTCACTGGCTACCTATAGAATGGAGGGTGCTATTCAAGATCGGCCTACTGACATTTAAATCCCTGAATAATCTAGGCCCTGGATACATGAAAGATATGTTGCAGCTACGCAGCAATCCCCGCATTCTCAGATCAACAGGTTCTAATAATCTAGTCATACCCAGAGTCCACTTGGAAACGTTTGGTCCCAGAGCCTTCTGTCATGCTGCCCCTACGTTTTGGAACTCCTTACCTCAACAGATCAGGACAGCTCCATCCCTGGACGTGTTTAAATCCAGACTGAAAACCTACCTGTTCAGTTTGGCATTTGCAGAAATATAAAACTTTTGTTGTGTGAATACTTCATCCTACTAATTACTGAATCTGAGAGAGCCTAAGCGCTTTGAGTCCTATGGGAGAAAAGCGCTATAGAAATGTTATTGTATTGTATTGTATGTAGCCAGGGGTATATGTGCCCAGTATATGTAGCCAGGGGTATATGTGCCCAGTATATGTAGCCAGGGGTATATGTGGCCAGTATATGTAGCCAGGGGTATATGTCCCCAGTATATATGGTCAGGGGTATATGTGCCCAGTATATGTAGCCAAAGGTATATGTGCCCAGTATATGTAGCCAGGGGTATATTTGCCCAGTATATGTAGCCAGGGGTATATGTGCCCAGTATATGTAGCCAGGGGTATATGTGCCCAGTATATGTAGCCAGGGGTATATGTGCCCAGTATATGTAGGCAGGGGTATATGTGCCCAGTATATGTAGGCAGGGGTATATGTGCCCAGTATATGTAGGCAGGGGTATATGTGCCCAGTATATGTAGGCAGGGGTATATGTGCCCAGTATATGTAGGCAGGGGTATATGTGCCCAGTATATGTAGGCAGGAGTATATGTGCCCAGTATATGTAGGCAGGAGTATATGTGCCCAGTATATGTAGGCAGGGGTATATGTGCCCAGTATATATAGCCAGGGGTATATGTGCCCAGTATATGTAGCCAGGGGTATATGTGCCCAGTATATGTAGCCAGGGGTATATGTGCCCAGTTAATGTAGGCAGGGGAATATGTGCTTAGTTAATGTAGGCAGGGGTATATGTGCCCAGTATATGTAGCCAGGGGTATATGTGCCCAGTTAATGTAGGCAGGGGAATATGTGCTTAGTTAATGTAGGCAGGGGTATATGTGCCCAGTATATGTAGCCAGGGGTATATGTGCCTAGTATATGTAGCCAGGGGTATATATGCCCAATGTATGTAGGCAGGGGTATATGTGCCCAGTATATGTAGCCAGGGGTATATGTGCCCAGTATATGTAGCCAGGGGTATATGTGCCCAGTATATGTAGCCAGGGGTATATGTGCCCAGTATATGTAGCCAGGGGTATATGTGCCCAGTATATGTAGCCAGGGGTATATGTGCCCAGTATATGTAGCCAGGGGTATATGTGCCCAGTATATGTAGCCAGGGGTATATGTCCCCAGTATATATGGTCAGGGGTATAAGTGCCCAGTATATGTAGCCAAGGGTATATGTGCCCAGTATATGTAGTCAGGGGTATATGTGCACAGTATATGTAGTCCGGGGTATAGTAGTCCCCAGTATATGTAGCCAGGGGTACATGTGCACAGTATATGTAGCCAGGGGTATATGTGCCCAGTATATGTAGCCAGGGGTATATGTGGCCAGTATATGTAGCCAGGGGTATATGTGGCCAGTATATGTAGCCAGGGGTATATGTGCCCAGTATATGTAGCCAGGGGTATATGTGCCCAGTATATGTAGCCAGGGGTATACGTCCCCAGTATATATGGTCAGGGGTATAAGTGCCCAGTATATGTAGCCAGGGGTATAAGTGCCCAGTATATGTAGCCAGGGGTATATGTCCCCAGTATATATGGTCAGGGGTATATGTGCCCAGTATATATAGGCAGGGGTATATGTGCCCAGTATATATAGGCAGGGGTATATGTGCCCAGTATATGTAGCCAAGGGTATATGTGCCTAGTATATGTAGTCAGGGGTATATATGCTCAGTATATGTAGTTAGGGGTATATGTAGCCAGGGGTATATGTGCCCAGTATATGTAGGCAGAGGTATATGTCCCCAGTATATGTCCCAGTATATGTAGTCAGGGGTATGTGTCCGCAGAATAGGTAGTCTGGTGTCCCACCAGCAGGAGGGGAGCGGCGCAGTGGAAGGAGAGTAGTGGGCAGCGGTGGAGAAGGGAGGTCGTCTCCCCCCCCCCCCTTTCTCTCACTTTGGGGCTCTCCATCCCTCGCTCTCCCCTCCAGAACTAAAATTTGCGGGTGGCTGGCAGCGGGCGGGACTTACCTCTTCCTCGGTCCGGAGTGAGAGGGAGCACTCCACTGCCACTAGTCTGATCAAGACCAGAGCAGCGGCACGCAGATCTTACCTGGCGCTTGGATCGAGGAAGAGGTAAGTCCCGCCCGCTGCCAGCCACTGCAAATTTTAGTTCTGGAGGGGAGAGCAAGGGATGGAGAGCCCCAAGGTGAGGGAAGGGGGGCAGGGGAACATCCCTCCTTCTCCACAGCTACCCACTACTCTCCTTCCACTGTGCTGCTCCCCTCAACCCATGCCAGGGTGGACGGCATCCACCCTCTGAAAAAAGCAAGTGGACGTCGTCCACCCGCATCCACGCCCCACTCAACCCCTGCACTAGATCTCTTTTTTTTTGTTTCAACACAAAGTCGAAACTTTGCGTTAACCAAGGTAAAATGACAGTCCATAGACTTTCATTTTACCTTTCACACTCGATGCTGCATTTTGGTTCAAGGCAGCCGAGTGCGTTGAACCGCCAGAAGCTGGCGTTTTCCCGTCGGGTTAATTACTACCACCGCTAATCAGCGTCGCACCGCCACATCCCAACGACACGCCACAGGCTAGTCAACGCGTGCAGGAAACGGCTCCTGCATGCGTTGGCTAATGTGAAAGAACCCTAAGCAGTTCAAGGCAAGACTCCCTAACACTGCTCGGGGGCCTCTTGAGCGCATCCCAGTGGCTGCAACTCTTGAACGTTTTGAGTCCGACAGGAGAAAAGTGCTATACAAATATTCAGATTAATATTATTATAATTATTATAAGGAATTAATACTGTTTTGAGTTGGGTGGGGGAGGAGGATGGGGTCAGGTCACTACATACTCGGGCTGTGAAGCAGCGGAAGGTATTCCCAGCAGGCACATCTGTTCCTCCAGGCAGCGTGATATCTCATTATTTATTTTGCACAGGAGAGGCTGCACTGAAGAGCCCTCTCCACCGTCAAGTGGGAGCTCCAGTCCTGAAGGAGTTACTTTGCTATCCCGGTGGTGGAGAGAGCAGGGAGATGTTGCCCTGCGGCCTCCGTCCAACCACTGCTGTGCGGCCGCTGCAGATTCCCATCAGCTCATCAAACTCTCTCCTGTGTTCCTATCTGGTCTCTGCAAAGGCACCCACTGTACATACTCAGGACGGGCTGCAGTGCGGATGGACCGGGGCTGCACACACTCAGGACGGGCTGCAGTGCGGACGGACCGGGGCTGCACACACTCAGGACGGGCTGCACACACTCAGGATGAGCTGCAGTGCGGACGGACCGGGGCTGCACACACTCAGGATGGGCTGCAGTGAGGATGGACCGGGGCTGCACACACTCAGGGCGGGCTGCAGTGTGGATAGATCAGGGCTGCACACACTCAGGACAGGCTGCAGTGTGGACGGACCGGGGCTGCACACACTCAGGGCTGCAGTGCGGACAGACCGGGGCTGCACACACTGAGGACGGGCTGCAGTGTGGACGGACCGTGGCTGCACACACTCAGGTCGGGCTGCCGTGTGGACGGACCGGGGCTGTACACACTCAGGTCGGGCTGCCGTGTGGACGGACCGGGGCTGCACACACTCAGGGCGGGCTGCCGTGTGGATGGACCGGGGCTGCACACACTCAGGGCGGCAGTGTGGACGGACCGGGGCTGCACACACTCAGGGCGGGCTGCAGTGCGGACGGACCGGGGCTGCACACACTGAGGACGGGCTGCCGTGTGGACGGACCGGGGCTGCACACACTCAGGGCGGGCTGCAGTGAGGATGGACCGGGGCTGCACACACTCAGGGCGGGCTGCAGTGTGGATAGATCAGGGCTGCACACACTCAGGACAGGCTGCAGTGTGGACGGACCGGGGCTGCACACACTCAGGGCTGCAGTGCGGACAGACCGGGGCTGCACACACTGAGGACGGGCTGCAGTGTGGACGGACCGTGGCTGCACACACTCAGGTCGGGCTGCCGTGTGGACGGACCGGGGCTGTACACACTCAGGTCGGGCTGCCGTGTGGACGGACCGGGGCTGCACACACTCAGGGCGGGCTGCCGTGTGGATGGACCGGGGCTGCACACACTCAGGGCGGCAGTGTGGACGGACCGGGGCTGCACACACTCAGGGCGGGCTGCAGTGCGGACGGACCGGGGCTGCACACACTCAGGGCGGGCTGCAGTGTGGACGGACCGGGGCTGCCATGTGTCTGTGTCACTGTGTTTAGCTCCCCATACAACCTTAGCAATTTCCCACCCCAGGCACTGTCCTATGTTGGCTTCCCAGAAATCCAGCCCCATGTATGCCAGTCACTCACATAACTTCCTCGTGTTTCACACACTCGTCCTTCCTTTCTCTCTGGCTGCTTGCAGGAGATTACCACATATGGGGGCGGGGCCAATACGGAAGGAAAAAGAAACTGGCGACAAGAAAGAAGACACCCCAAGGTATTCCGTTAGTAGTATGGGGAGTTCATAGAAGATTTTATTTTTTGTCACAAGTTAGCGGAAAATGACACTTTGTGAAAAAAAAAAAAAAATCAATTTCCGCTAACTTGTGACGACAACTAAAATCTTCTATGAACTCACCGTACTACTAACGGAATACCTTTGGGTGTCTTCTTTCTAAAATGGGGTCATTTGTGGGGTTCCTATACTGTCCTGGCATTTTAGGGGACCTAAACCGTGAGGAGTAGTCTTGAAAAAAGTGTCTCAAAATGACCTGTGAAATCCTAAAGGTACTCATTGGACTTTGGGCCCCTTAGCGCAGTTAGGGTGCAAAAAAGTGCCACACATGTGGTATCACCGTACTCAGGAGAAGTAGTATAATGTGTTTTGAGGTGTATTTGTACACATATCCATGCTAAGTGGGAGAAAGATCTCTGTAAATGGACAATTGTGTGTAAAAAAAATAATCAAAAGATTGTCATTTACAGAGATATTTCTCCCACCCAGCATGGGTATGTGTAAAAATACACCCCAAAACACAATATACTACTTCTCCTGAGTACAGCAATACCACGTGACCCCTTTTTGCAGCCTAGGTGCAATTACAATTTAGCACCCCCCAAAATGCCAGGACAGTAAATACACCCCACAAATGACCCCATTTTGGAAAGTAGACACTTCAAGGTATTCAGAGAGGGCTATGGTGAGTCCGTGGCAGATTTCATTTTTTTTGTCACAAAGTGTCATTTTCTGCTAACTTGTGACAAAAAATAAAATCTTCTATGAACTCACCATGCCTCTTAGTGAATACTTTGGGATGTCTTCTTTCCAAAATGGGGTCATTTGGGGGGTATTTATACTATCCTGGAATTTTAGCACCTCATGAAACCTGACAGGTGGTCAAAAAAGTCAGAGATGCTTTAAAATGGGAAAATTCACTTTTTGCACCATAGTTTATAAATGCTATAACTTTTATCCAATCCAATAAATATACACTGAATGTTTTTTTTTTTTTTTATTTATCAAAGACATGTAGCAGAATAACTTTCACGCTCAAATGTATAGGAAATGTTACTTTATTTGAAAAATGTCAGCACAGAAAGTTAAAAAAGTCATTTTTGTTTTACAAAATTCATGTCTTTTTTGATGAATATAATAAAAACTAAAAATTGCAGCAACAATCAAATAGCACCAAAAGAAAGCTTTATTAGTGAGAAGAAAGGGACGTAAAATTCATTTAGGTGGTGGCTGGATAGTGTAATGGTTAAGGGCTCTGCCTCTGACACAGGAGACCTGAGTTCGAATCTCGGCTGTGCCTGTTCAGTAAGCCAGCACCTATTCAGTAGGAGACCTTGGGCAAGACTCCCTAACACTGCTACTGCCTATAGAGCGCGTCCTTGTGGCTGCAGCTCTGGCGCTTTGAGTCCACCAGGAGAAAAGCGCGATATAAATGTTGTGTGTTTGTTTGTTTGTTTTATTTAGGTGGTAGGTTGTATGACCGAGCAATAAACCGTGAAAGCTGCAGTGGTCTGAATGGAAAAAAGTGCCTGGTCCTTAAGGGGAAGAAAGACTGTGGTCCTCAAGTGGTTAAATACCAGTTGCCTGGCAGTCCTGCTGATTTTTGGCTGCAGTAGTGTCTGAATCGCACACCTGAAACAAGCATGCAGCTAATCCAGTCTGACTTCAGTCAGAGCAGCTGATCTGCATGCTTGTTGAGGGGCTGTGGCTAACAGTATTAGAGATACAGGATCATTGGGAGAGGTAGGCAACTGGTATTATTTTAAAAGAAAAAAATCCATATCCTTCTCAGTTTAGGTTCCCTTTAAACAATACCAGTTTCTTGGCTATCCTGCTTATCCTCTGCCTGTAATCTTTTTAGCTATTGACCCTGAACAAGCATGCAGCATATCAGGTGTTTCTGACATTGTCACTTCTGACAAGATTATCTGTTGCTTGTTTCTGGTGTGATTCAGTCACTACTACAACCAAATCCATCAGCTGTATAGCAAAGCAAATGGTATTGTTTAAAGGGAAAATACTTTTTGCAGCCTCCATATCTCTTGTTGCAGTTGTCCTTTTAAATTAATGATGAGGCAAAGCCAAGGTGAGTGGGATATGGAGGCTGACCTGTTTTTCCTTTTAAATAATGCACATTGCCTGGCTGTCCTGCTGTCTGTGTGACTGATATTGTGGTTTCACCCCTCCCACAGTGTGATGCCATCCTGATATGGTCCTGACAGTTTGCTGTCTGTGATCCTCATTGCATTGAGGGAAATAATGGCTTCCTATTATCACGCAAGCACCATCTCCCTCTGTGCATAGAACTCTCTAACATTCCATACAGATCACCTGGCAGAACTAAAGCCTCCAGTGATCAATTTCAGAATAAAAATCAGAGAGAGGAAAGATTTTATCATGGCCAGACGCTGACTAAATATTCTGTAATAAATGAATGTTGTAAACAAGAAGCAATTTTATTCATTTGTTTACAGTTCATTTAAATCAGTTTAGCTTTACTTACCTGGAGCCTCCTTCAGTGCTGAAAGTCTGTGTAGTCCTCCCTGCAGTTCTGCTGTCACCCGTTCTTCGGTTGTCCCCTCCGTAGCGGTGGCTTTTGTGCAAGCACGGCTGTGTGTGTGATGCTTGTGCTGCCTTGCCTGGGAGCATTCTATGCAGTACTATTGCACAGAACACTCCTGGCCACAAGCGTGACCATGAGCGGTGCATGCACCCATACATGCGCAGAAGCCGCTGACCCATACGGAGTGGGTAAATGGGTGACAGCAGAACTACGTCGAGGGACTTCTCGGGGCTGCAGGAAGTCCCAGGTAAATAAAGCTACACTGATTTCATCTGCCTCATGTTTCCTTCACGTGCACCTGTAGAATTTTTATTCTTTGCTAAATTGAACCTCCCCATAAAGGAGGTTTGGAACTCAGTATGCTGATGGGGGTTAGGGGAGCACAATTTCTTACGTTTAGTACTGTTCATGTAGCCCCTTGTCCCTGTGATGGTTGCCAGCTGTACCTGGCCGTACCTAGAAGAATTCTGCTGTAGAGTGTGCTCCTGGCCGCAATGCATACTACAGCTCCCAGTATATATTGTCGCTTGCATCTCCTGGCATGCATTGTGGCCGGGACTCTGCTTTTACAGTGGGATTCTGGTTGGTTGGGATAGTGAACATCAAATGGAATATAAAAACAAGTAACACCAAGAGCCCCAATAGTGTGATATGTACTGGTAAATGGTTACTAGATAGAGTAAATATTAATACTCACAAACCAGGGTTACCAGTAGGCAACCACTGTAAAGGCAGGTGGGGAGATTTTCCTGACCCCACTCAGGAATAAGAAGTCGCTCTCTGTAGATGAGAAAAAGGGGGTTCAACCCTCCACCCATGGTGGACTCAATATTATGCAGGAGAAAAGAGGCGCTAAAAGGATAAAAGGAAGCTAAATTAGCTTAAAAACCAAATTCTTGGTAAATAGAGGAGGTAGTGGTGGACTTACCTCCTCCAAGTAGACACACAACGACTGTAGTAAAGACAGTCAATATATTTTATTTATCAACTTAAAATATGCAACGCATTTTGCAGGTTTGATCCCACTTCATCAGGCAACAACAGCGGAGCAATAGCTGTAAACAGAGATAATTGGCTCACAACCCATGTGTAGTCATACAGTCATTAAGTTGTATAAAAATAAAATATATATAAAAACTTTTTAACTATAAATAAATATCAAACATTAGAGGTGAAAAAGGTATTGAAAAGTGGGGGTGATTGGGATAAAGACAGTGGAAAAGGTAATTGTGAGCATTAATGCGCAAAACTGTTAATATTCTTTTCGCATAAAATCTTGCAAAAATAATGTTTAATTCAAATTTCAAGTAAACAATTTTGGGAAAAATTCCCGTTAACTTGCACATTTTTTTGCGTACATTGCACATTTCCACGAAAAAAAAAAACCACAGATCTTTCGGGCTAGAATAAAAATTATTGTTTTAGACATTTTGCGCTAAAATATAGTTTTATATGTTTTCGCAATAAAATATTGATCTCGTGTATTTTTGTGCTAAAAGCAAAGAATGTAAAAATCCAAGATAAACCTCGAATCAAAAACCGAATTCTCAATGCAAAAATTCACAAGCAATGGAAAAAAAAAATGAAGGTATCATAAGGAAAGAAAGCTGGGACTAACCATATGTGGTCAGTAGAAGAGCCAGGCACCTCTGTGAGGGCTCACTTCCAGGAGTGCTCATTTATACTACTTTGGGGGTTGATTGACCAATCACAGTGCTTGGTAAATGTGCTGAGTCATTCTGCACATGTGCAGATGCAACTAGCAGTTGCTGGTGCATTTTGGAATAGGGCAAGAGTAAGGGCAAGTTCATTTTAGTGATGCAGTGCCATCTAGTGGTGGATTGTGATATATGCATATAGGTGATTGTATGAAAAAATGCATAGCAGAGAGTAACAATTACATATTACCTGTAAAGATAAAATAAGTACCTGAAAGACAGGTTAAAATGATGTGATACATGTAGAATAATAAGAGAATTAGGGATGGGACGAATACACAATTTCTTCGAATCCGAATCCGGATCCGAATCTAAAAAGGTTCTCGAATATCTCGAACCTTTCGAATCCCGAATCTAACGAATCCTGCACATAAGAATTGTGCGATCCATGGTATAGTTGCCCGCAGTATAGGTACCCAGGCATAGGTGCCCGCAGTATAGGTAGCTAGGTAAAGGTGTCTTCAGTATAGCTAGCAAGGTATAGGGGCCTTCACCATAGGTTGCAAGGTATAGGGGCATTCAGTATAGGTTGCAGGGTATAGTGGCCTTCATTATAGGCAGCAGGGTATAGTGGCCTTCAGTATAGGCAGCAGGGTATAGGGGCCTTCAGTATAGGCCGCAGGGTATAGGGGCCTTCAGTATAGGCCGCAGGGTATAGGGGCCTTCAGTATAGGCAGCAGGGTATAGGGGGCTTCAGTATAGGCCGCAGGGTATAGGGGCCTTCAGTATAGGCCGCAGGGTATAGGGGCCTTCAGTATAGGCAGCAGGGTATAGGGGGCTTCAGTATAGGCAGCAGGGTATAGGGGGCTTCAGTATAGGTAGCAGGGAATAGGGGCCTTCAGTATAGGCAGCAGGGTATAGGGGCCTTCAGTATAGGCAGCAGGGTATGGGGGGCTTCAGTATAGGTAGCAGGCTATGGGGGGCTTCAGTATAGGTAGCAGGCTGGGGGGGATCAGTATAGGTAGCAGGCTGGGGGGCTCAGTATAGGTAGCAGGCTGGGGGGCTCAGTGTAGGTAACAGGCTGGGGGATCAGTATAGGTAGCAGGCTATGGGGGGATAAGTATAGGTAGCAGGCTGGGGGGATCAGTATAGGTAGCAGGCTGGGGGGGGATCAGTATAGGTAGCAGGCTATGGGGGGATCAGTATAGGTAGCAGGCTATGGGGGGGATCAGTATAGGTAGCAGGCTGGGGGGATCAGTATAGGTAGCAGGCTGGGGGGATCAGTATAGGTAGCAGGCTATGGGGGGCTTAGTATAGGTAGCAGGCTGGGGGGCTCAGTATAGGTAGCAGGCTGGGGGGCTCAGTATAGGTAGCAGGCTGGGGGGCTCAGTATAGCTAGCAGGCTGGGGGGCTCAGTATAGCTAGCAGGCTGGGGGGCTCAGTATAGCTAGCAGGCTGGGGGGCTCAGTGTAGCTAGCAGGCTGGGGGGCTCAGTGTAGCTAGCAGGCTGGGGGGCTCAGTGTAGCTAGCAGGCTGGGGGCATCAGTATAGGTAGCAGGCTGGGGGGCATCAGTATAGGTAGCAGGCTGGGGGGCTCAGTATAGGTAGCAGGCTGGGGGGCTCAGTGTAGGTAGCAGGCTGGGGGGCTCAGTGTAGGTAGCAGGCTGGGGGGATCAGTATAGGTAGCAGGCTGGGGGGGATCAGTGTAGGTAGCAGGCTGGGGGGCTCAGTGTAGGTAGCAGGCTGGGGGGCTCAGTGTAGGTAGCAGGCTGGGGGGCTCAGTGTAGGTAGCAGGCTGGGGGG